>NC_080049.1:18106577-18196577 GCF_026212465.1 Amaranthus tricolor
TGGAGATATATTTTGCATACCCATTTCATAAATTATTGAAATATTGCTTCTTTGATGTACTTTCATGGATTTGATATTTGTTATAAAGTTCATTTTAGACTTTAGAGACATTTTGTTGCATACCCAATTCATAAATTATGCTTTGATGTTGTTTCCTGTGGAAATTGTGCTAATGTTTCATTGGATTTTGTCTTAAAGGATACTTTTTTTTTTATCCATTTCATAAATTATTGAAAAATTTGCTGATTTTATAGTGTTGATTAGTGTTAATCTAATGAAAGATTAATGGGTTTTTGTTTGAATGTGTTCATTTATCCAAATTTTGGTTTTTACTTTTTTGGGTAGGAGAATGAAACTGACTCGGAGAAAAGTCATATTGAGGCAAGTTATGAGGAGGGTCCTTTACCTTCAGTTGAAGGACCAGATACCTCATCTTTCACTGCTTTTCTTTGTTCTCTTTTAAAAGATGATTACTTTAGTGCTGATAAAGAAGAGGGGCAGCATAACAAAGCATCTACCAAATCTGATTCTGAACATGAACCTGATACTGAAACTGAAACTGAAACCGAAAGCGGTGCTGAAATTAAGCGTGAACTCGTTGTAGAAGAACCTACAAATGTAAATCCTGTGAAAGGTAGTGGTGGAAAGAGAGGGTTATTTTCTAGGGGAAGACAGTCCCTTGGTAAAGCTATGGGTTATGCTGCTAGAATAGCATTATTCCGAAATCAACCATCTAATTCTGAAGTTAAAAATGATGATTTAAATGGATGCCAAGACGGAGGAAGTTTAAGGCCGATGGAGAATACAGACGAAGAACTCCCGGACATGTCTGACAATTCATTGCTTCTTTCACAGAAATCTCGTGTCACACTCTACGCTTCTCTTCCTGCCCTTGTCAAAGGGCGTAAATGGGTGTTACTCTACAGGTATTGAATTGTTTTTGCATTTTTTGTTGGTTATGGAAATTTGTTTGGCTTGTATTTAAGTGTTTGATGCTTGTATGCCGGCTGACCTTTATGTCGCGTTATGCAGCACTTGGAAGCATGGCATATCGTTATCAACCTTATATCGGAAAAGCTTGCTGTGCCCTGGCCTGAGTTTGCTGGTTATTCCCTTTCATTTTAATTTACCCTGTCACGATGTAAATATGTAATGTGTTCTTAGTGATTTCATTTCCTTTTACGAGTTTTTCACCATTTGTAGTAACACAAGGCTAGTGTTTTTGCAAATATTCCGTTTTTCGGTGCTTCTGAATTTAATTGTTAATTGAAGATAATGGCTCATGAAAGCTTTCTTTTTTTGGAAAATTGATCGATATAATGTGGTTCTGCTTGGACTTCAAGACACCAGAATGATTGAATAAACAAATCGAGATATTATTCATAAGATACTTGGTACTCTAGAAACTTGTAGAGTAAATGGATGAGTTGAAATTGTTTCACTTATGCAAACTTTAATTTCCACTCCCCTGTTGAATGTGAGGGGACATCAAGAATGTTTCTTATGCTCCTGTTATTCCAAATTGTTCGCATTTGTGTGTTTTAGACATTTTATGCTCTTAAACTGTATTTCAGGTGGTTGGTGACCGAGGAGGTGCAGTGTTTGGCGGTTTGGTTGAGGCTCCTCTTAGACCGTCTAAAAGCAAGAGGTATCAGGTAGGTTCGATATGGGGATTTTGTATTCTGAATATCCTGTTTTCTGTTTCATAATTCTGATTCTGCATGCATATTCAGGGATCAAATAGCACATTTCTTTTTACAGATGCTCTCGGCCAGCCGTTAGTATATCGTCCCACAGGTAACATTCGAGCTGTGCTGTATTCTTATGAAATATTCACCAATTGTCTCTCCCATTGCCAATTTTATCGTGCTCTTAAGGATATTGTTTCAAGTATTTGAGATCTTCTATATGAACCATTATATGAAAAATTTGACACTTGTTTTGAACTTATGTTTTTGTCTGAGGTTTGGAGCATCTTTCTCGACTCCTAGTGCATAAAAGACTTATTTGGTATTTATAGGTTATATTGTGATTCTTTCTGTCGAGCAGATATAGATGAAATCATTTTTGTGCCACTGCAGGTGTAAATCGATATTATACATTGTGTTCGCCTGATTTCTTGGCGCTAGGTGGTGGTCGTCATTTTGCACTATACCTTGATAGCGATTTGTAAGTTCTGCTTTCTATTGTTTGTTCCACATGACACACTAGAACCTATGTTATTTTAGGCGTACGATTGAATATTTAGACGTATCCGACACTTAGACACGTACCAGTTCTGACATCAGTACCCGAGTCCAAGTAACATTCTAGAACATATAATTCAAATTTGCCATGTTTAAAGATAGAAGATAGTTGGGTTGCATTTCTTTTGAAGTGATGATAACGGACCTACCGGCTAGGGTTGCTCCAATGTTTGGAGATAATATGTTTAACCAAGTTACATCGGCAGATCATGTGTAAGTGAATCGTGAAGAACTTATTGCTTTGTTTTTGTTAAACGTTAACAGGTTGAATGGATCAAGCGCAGCATCTGAAACCTATGGCAATGCTTGCCTTGCCCGCTCAGAAGATTTTGTGGTAAAAGAAGTCGAGGTATGTCCCATAAATGTCTTGGCTTATAGTAGTATATGCTTAAATTCGGGGATGAAACAGACATACATTAATCAAAATCTTGTATCTTCTTCAGTTATGGGGCTTTGTCTATCCTTCGAGATATGAAGAGATACTAGCTTTAAGCCAGAATGAGCTTCCTGGGATTTGTAGATGGTGAGCGGTAAACAGTCAATAAGAATATGTTCTGCAAGAGTTATTAAGATTCTTGGATCATGTCCTTTTCAGGTCCTAGACTGCTAGGTTCTCTTATAACTAACTTGCGAATGCCCAACATTGTATAGAAGTATATCCAAATGTATCCAGTATTGACTGTAGTATCAGAAGTCCATGACTACGGGAAGAAAATTCTTAACTACTACTACGTTTGTACAGTTCATATGATGTTGTACGTAAAGAAGGAATTTTTTTTGTTTCTGTTGCAGTTATATTGTCCTTATAGGCTTTAGATTTGAGAGTTTTATGTGTGCTTGTAATGACTCATGACTGTTTTGAATTCAGAATAGAAGTTGAGAACCAATATTAGCCCTGCAGGCTGCAGCATAGTGCAAAAAAAAAAAAGGTTACATTATTATCGTAAAAGTTTCAAATTTACCGAACTGAAACTACCCACATTGTAAAGGTGTAAAAAATACTGCATTTTAGGCAGTTCCAAACAATATTTCATGGTTAGGCCGATCGGCAACTGTATCATCTCCGCTACGCATCATCTACAAAATATGTAGGGTGTTTGTTGGTTGACCAAATTATATACGAGTTAGTTGGGTTTAAGTTCTACTATTTCTTCAAGCACAAAGTTGAAACTTTGCCTAATTGAATAGAATGTCTATCCAACAATCTGACAATTTGGTGATAATTAATATTTAATTTACCAAACAAGTTGATGATTTTGCCAGCCAATCAATTGGTCAAATAAGCTCTTGCAGTTAACAGCTTCCCTTCTCATCTTTCTCCCCTCTCCATCCTCAAACACTTATTTTATTTTTCAATTTTGAGCTACAATCAACCTTATGCTTGTTGACAAGCCTCCATTTCTTCGGTTAATCAGTTTTTTCTTTTATGGAAATTTTATATGGTATCAACAAAGTTTGGCAAAACGCGAGTGGTAGTATCTTTTATGATTTTTCCACATGAGCAATCATAGTTATTAGAATACCGATTCTGATATACGATTCTACAATCCTATGACCCAAAGATAGGTGACTGATCCGGATCGTAGATGGGATCTTAATGTGGTAGAATCGTGCTATCCTACTTAGCTTAAAAATTTAGGTGGTAGGATCATAACATGGTTTTAAGATTTGACGATTCATGATCCTATAAGGATAGTTATAATCTTTAAATATTCTCATATAATCTAGATTTCACCTAAGCATAAATATATATATTTAAAATAATTATTTTAATACCACTATAAAATTCAAGTTTTTCTTATTTTGCAGTTTAAAATGATTATAAAAAGTATCTCTTTTCAAAACTTAATAAAGTCAAATAAGATGTACTAACACTATAAATAATAGTGTCAATTATGACATTTAAATATCAATATCATGATATTTATCAAATGTCACAAAATTATTGGTGGCACTTACCAAAAGCGCTTGTGGCTCAATGGATAGAGCATCCACATGTGAAACAAAAGAATTGGGGTTCGATCCCTACTAGGCGCAAGAATCAGTTGAGGGCTCTTGACTGCGCGTATCTTTCTTTACTTCCTCATTAGGAGAATAAAGAAAAACCTCCCACCCGGACCCTGTCTTGTGCGGGATACTGGGAGTGTCCTTTATTTGTAGGAAGTGTCATGAATTAGATTGAAATATTAGGATAATACTCTAAGAATGGTGACATTTTGACGAAGTGTCAAAATTATTGTTTCACAATTATTATTTTTCAGATTATTCCTTTCTTTTTTGGTTTTGTAATTTAAATTTATTAATAAATTTAAAAACCTCTCAAACCACATCCTCACCCTAATTACTACTCAAAATTCACCCATCTACCACCATACTACCACCTTACCCAACAACCACCACCATCAAAAAGGCGGTAATGGTGGTAATTAAGCTACTCCACCCTAGAAAATGAGTCGGCCAACTTTCATTTGTTTTGTTCTCATAGATGTTCATTCTTGTTTTCTTCCTTAAATAAAATTGCATATTGTGGTAGAATGAACTAGATGTGAAGTTGTTGTAAAGGACTATCCTTCATCTAGAGAGGCTATGAAAAAGAGGATCATTGATGATATAGAGCTTATAATGGTGGACGCATGGTGGGTTATATAAACTTCCTGCTCTTTTTGAACTTTGGCTGCTTTTTGTGTTTACTCTCTCATGTGCTCAATTACGTAATTGTTGATGGTTTTATTTGTAAAAGAGGAGGTTAATTGTCTCCTTTGATTTGGACTTTTGTTATTTCTATTCTGCTGATGTGAAGGTTATCACAACAAGGCTGATGCGCCCACTTGTAAGCTTGCTAAGCCCCTTATATTCTGCAGAAATAAGAGTGATTGTCCAATGGAGAATGGTTATGTTCGTCTAGTAGAAGGAATATATGTCCTTGTCAATATGCAAATTATGGTATTGATTAAGTTTGAAGACAGGCTACTTGTTCATCTTCTACCTGCTTGTCCATTAAGAAATTCCAATCCTGGTAAAACAAGAGGTGGTGTGGATCGCAGTGATGTGAAACCATTACTTATTCTTCAGCTCGAAGGTGCTAGTTTTCGTGTGGATGGCCATTTTGTTGAATGACAATATGTGCCTTATTATTTAAATTGGGAGATTTCCTTGCAAGTTAGAACAAAACAAATGAAAGTGGGTCGATCCATTTTCTAAGTTGGGTTGGGTTAATTGCCACCATTAACGCTTTTTTGATGGTAGTGGTTGTTGGGTTAAAGTGTTAGTGATGGTGGTTGAATTTTGCGTGGTGTTTAGGGGTGAGGTTGTGGTTTGAGAGATTTTATTTGTATAAAAAAATTTAAATAACTTAAAACCAAAACAGAAAGAAATAATCTGAAAAAAAAATAACACTTAATGAATTATTCAAGCTTTAAACAAAATTTTCTAACAGTTTTAATAAACTTGAAACCTTGTTGCTACATGTGAAAAAATCATCAAAAAAATGCTACCACTCGTGTTTTGCCAAACCTTATTGCTCTCGTATAGAAGTCACCTTTCTTTCTATGTTTAGAATAAAACTTCATCCCATTTGAATTGAAGTGTTATTGTATTTATTATTGGGTTATTTTTATATATTTTCTGGATTTTATGTCTCTTCATGTGAGTTTGAGGCGATAATTTTTAATTTATGGTAAAAATTGATCTGTTAATGAGAATTTTTGTTGTGTAAAAGAAGCCGTTAATCTCGCATTTTACAACAAACTGTAAGATTGAATTCTATATGATAATTATATCAATTTAAAAGACTCTCATTCAAATTTGTATCAAACAACCATGTAAAATATTTAATCTACAACGATCGTCATTTTATTAATTTAGATTGTTATTTGATTTCAGTTATCATGTATTTGTGTGAAAGAGATTATGTTGTAGTGGCTACAAAAATATTCATGGAGGCTTTGATTATGGAATTAAGAATATAAAAGAAGAGTCCATTTTGGATTTTACACTCTTATACATTTTGTTGATTGCTAATACATGGTTTAAGAAGAGAGATAGCCACTTGGTAACTTTTAGAGCTAGAGTAATTGCAACCCAATTGATTTCTTTTTGACATGGATGATAGATATATGTAGTTGTCTAACCTGTAAGATTATTCCAAGAGAGTGTGTAGCCACCAAACACGAACTCCTTATCCTTGATATTCGACTTTAAACAAGACCAAAGGTAAAGAAAGCCAAAGTAGAATGTAGGATTAAATCTTAGAGATTAAAATAGGATAATGCTAAGGTTTTGCCGTTAAAGTTGTTGAAGAAAAAGATAAGGAGATCAATTCAGATGCAAAGGATACTCGGACAAATATGAGAGCTTGCATCTATCGAATAACTGGAGATTTAGGAGAACTAGGGGGATAATTTGGTGGAACAAGGAGGCTAATGTTAAATTTGAAAAGTAAAAGGCAGTTTTAAAAGGCAAAGGGTTACGCATAAGATTTACAAAGATAGAATATTTGGGTTAGTGGAAAAAATACAACTTTAGTGGAAAAAAGCAAAGAAAGAAGCTAGAGGTTACCATTGGTGAAGAGGTTGTTACAGGTACGAACAAGTTTAGGTATTTGGGTTAGTAATTCAAAGTAATGGGGAGATTAATAGGGATGTTAATCAGCGAGTACAAGTGGGTAGGCTCAATTTTACCGAGTTACAATTAGGTCAGCTTTGCTGTATAGAACAAAATGTTGACCCATAAAGAATATTTTTGAACATAAGATGCAAGTTGCAGAAATGCGAATGCTGAGGTGGATCTGTGATCACATGATGATGGATAGAATCAGGAACCAGGAGTTTAGAAAGATACTAGGAGTTATCCCCTCATTCTGCAAAGATGTGTGAAAATAGATTGAGATAGTTTAGACATATGAAGAGAAAAACTATCAGGACTCTCATAAGAAGGCTAAAAAGCAGCATAGTGAAGGGTAAGAGAAGTCGAGGAAGACCTAGGAGAACGTGGAAGGAGAAAATCCAAAGTGACTTACGTAAATTACACCTCGCTCTCGCAAGATTTGACTAGGAATAAGTGTAGTTAGAGGCGCATAATTCTTGTCTTAGACTGCTCATAGCCTGATACTATTCTCACTTACATGTTTTTACCCTTATTCTTTGACTAATTACATGATAACTCCCTTAGTTATTTATTTTTTATCCTTTTTTTTAATCTTTTTATACATTTTTTAATCTTTTTATGCTACTGATTCAACTTGTGTTGCAAGATGCAGGTTTATAGGTTCAGTTGCACTCATTCTCTCTAGTTACAGGAACCTCTCTATCTGAGCATCTTTCTCGAGACTTGGGACTTTCTGGTCGCATCTTCCTTTATGGGCATAGCTACTGTCTTCAATCGCTACCTAGAGCCTTACAATAGTTTTTAGGAGCGAGATCCATTGGGTTCGATGATGAGGATGATGATGATGATGATGATATGATGAAAGAGATGTTTGACACACTAGATTCTAAAGAAGGAGAAAAATGTTTACATAGGATAGAAAAGAAGGCAAGCAAAAAACTAATGACATATGTGTAGTAAAGTGTATTAAAGACAAG
Organism: Amaranthus tricolor; assembly: GCF_026212465.1. Lineage (NCBI taxonomy): Eukaryota > Viridiplantae > Streptophyta > Magnoliopsida > Caryophyllales > Amaranthaceae > Amaranthus > Amaranthus tricolor. The sequence continues at coordinate 18,114,406 of NC_080049.1, forward strand.
GATAAGAACTATCTAGTTCTTGATGAGAACATCAAGGATCGATGGAGGAGGTATTTTGATGTGCTTTTTTTTAAAGAACAAGGAAATTGCATATGGGATGCAACAATCACTCCCTTAAATGAAAAATATAGAATTTATGCTAAAAATAAAAAAAATCAAAGCTGGAGGGGGCTTCGAAGAAAATGTATCTAAAGAAAGCAGTAAGCTAGATGGTATACTGATAAAGGTACGGAGATGCCTAGAAAAGGTTGGAGTAACTTGGCTAATTGATTTATTCAAAAACATTTCGAGGACGAACAAGATGCTCAATGATCGGAGAAGTATTAGTGCACATTATAAGAACAAAGGATTTATCTTATCTCTAAATATCAAGGAATAAAACCCATGAGTCATAATATGAAGTTATGGAAGAGAGTGATAGAGAAGCGTGATACCTCGGATTGAGCTTTAAAAAGTATTGATACACTTCTCCTGTTAACAAGGTTCATCTTTTTTAAAGGGAGCATATTTGCTAAGAACTCCACAGTTAAGCGTGCTTGTCGGGGAGCAATCTTAGGATGTTTAGCCTATTGGGATGTTTTCCCGAGTGCGCACCAGTGAAGTCAAATTGTACTGAAAGGACTTGTGTTGGTCTATGGGGATAGTTTACCACCTTTACTAGGACCAGGGTGTTACAATTGGTATTAAAGAAACCCCGCGACCGTGGCTTATAGTGTGTTCAATTCACCTATTGGAGAAAAGATCCTGAAACTAAGTTGTAACGAGGATGTAGCATTCTTAATTATGGGTGAGTGTGATACCTCGGGTTAAGCTTTAAAATTAATTGATAGAGTACCCATATCAACCAAAAAGATCTTTTTTTCATGGGAACCTATTTGTTAAGAAATCTGTAGTTAAGCATTTTTGGTGGAGCAATCTTAGGATAGGCGACCTCCTAAAAAGTTTTATAGAGTGCGCACAAGTGAGGCCAAAGTGTGCTGAAAGGACATGTGTTAGTCTGTGGGGACAGTCTACAACCTCTATGGAGGTAGTGTAACAAACTCAATTCCGTAATCTCAATTATCCAATTAATTATCCTTAATATCCGATTAAAATTTCTTAATTACCCGATTACCAAAATCAAATCGCCAAAATCCCTAAAACCTTATTATCATTTTCAAATAGCCCAAAAAACTTAGTTATTATTTGCGATACGATTATTTTAATAACTTTACAACTTTTATTTTCGTCAAAAATCTATATTATACTTCTAAGAAATTATTAATTATTTTATGTTACTAAAAATTTTCTTTTTTTTATTTATTTTACAATTTCGTCAAAACCTTGTGTTTTAAGTTCTTTTCTTAACCGAACTTTGTTAAATTATTTTTTCAACTTTATAACTTTGATTTATATGTTTTGACACAAATTATATTATAAAATATTATTATCAACTTTAAGTGTATTTTTAGCTAATTTTGAGTACAAGCTAAGCTAAATTTCAATACCAAACCGTAAGTGAACTTACCCATTATTTTGATGTACAAGTACTAGCACCAAAATAGAATAAATTTAAGCCAAAAATCAGCTCTCGACAGCCCCTACAACCAGCCCTCTCTTCCCCTAAGAAAACATTATGATTTCACTATATCTTCACCTACACAAGCCACCTAAAGGTTCTTACACATATCTTAGCCTACCTAGACTTGCATGCACCAGCATTCGTCCATTTTTAAGTATGATAAACCCCCCAAATCAGTCCCTACAAGCTGATTATATCCCTCTCCCCATGTCCTTTTGATTTTTGTTCATCCTTCCTCCTTAATTCACACTTTAACACATTCCTAACTTATCTTGTTTTTCCTTATGTTCCTTATGTTCTTAGTTGAAGAATTCCTCGAAGAAAAAGCTTAACATCATCCACTTTCAAGTCAAGTTCATCTACATTTTCTATCTCAAGGTAAGATTTGTTCATTTAAAAAAAAAGGATGAATTTTTACCCATCACCTTAGTAACTTGAATTTTGTTTAAATAGGTTGAGAAGTATTTTTTTTCAAGCTTGGATTATTATTTTTCAAGAACTATTTTGGAAGATTATCATTTATGGAGCTTGAAGAATATATTATTTTAGGAGCATATTCTTATTTTATTCTCTATTTTGGTCTTAGTACCACTTGATAGCTAAAATGGTGCACACTTCTTAACTTTCTTACTATGTGACATTTATATTATATTTACTTGATTATGTGAAAGATATGACAATATGTTAGATTTATTTAGTTTTATCTTGCATGTTAACCCAAAATAAGCATAACACATTTTTTTTGTGTTATAGGTAAAAAAATAAAGTGTTTATTATAAGTTTAACTATATGCAAGTTAAAAATTGAAAATTTATGATATATATATATATATATATATATATATATATATATATATATATATATATATATATATATATATATATATATATATATATATATATATATATATATATATATATATATATATATACATATATATATATATATATATATACATATATATATATATATATATATATATATATATATATACATATATATATATATATATATATATATATATATATACATATATATATATATATATATACATATATATATATATATATATATATATATACATATATATATATATATATATATATATATATATATATATATATATATATATATATATATATATATATATATATATATATATATTAATGTTAGAAATGTTATTTATATTTGTTGGTCTCTTAGGTTTTGATGATGACTTCACTTCTAAATAAACAAACATGTTTTAGAGATTGTTTTGTAGGTGAATATCCGATTTTGTTAATCGTTGATGAAGCTTATGACTTGGTTCGTGGAAGTTGTACATGTCTCAAATATCCAAGAAGTTGGACAATTGCTTTAGAAGTCAGTTTACTTTTTCTAGAGTTAAAGTCCTGACGAAAGTTGTAGATGGAGACAGTGCGCTGTTCCCCACGATACAGGTCTTAAGAAGTTATTGACCCAAGTTACGAAAATTACGTTTTCTGTTTTTGGTTAATGTAAAACGTTAAAAGTTTAATTAGTTTCTTAATTAAATTAATTTATTAATTGGCAAAAAGTTTTTTTTTAAAAACGCCTAAAAATATGGAGAAGACTTATTCCTCACTTTGAATTAGTTTGCTATAAATTTGGAAAACCAAGAGATTTATTCTCTACTTTGAACAAGTCTTCTATAATTTAGGATCTACCTAGTCACTCATGTACTATTAACCGTACAAGAGAACCGCAGTCATTTTCCACCTCTACTTTCAATAACTTCCCTATTTTCTTTGGGAGCAAGTATGTAAATGGAAGTCATGGGGTGAGTGCACTACATGGAAATCGTGGGTTGAGTGCACTGATGGCTGTTCCCTTTATAAACAAGGGAAGCTACGCTCAAGCGAAGTATGCATTAAAAAGTGTCCATTAAGGGAGATCAATTAAGAAAAATATTCAAAGCTATTTTAATGCCAATTAATTCATTATATTTTTCTTGAGCAGCTACTTAATTTTAATCTTCTTAAGAATTGGCCTTGTAAAGGTAATTGAGTGTTTTTGTTGTAACTAGACTTAAGGGAAGTCTAGGGGAATAGAGAAGCTTCAAGAGAAGCGTGAGAAGAGAAAGAGAAGGAGAAAAGAAGAGAAGAGAAATAGGCCTAGAGTAGAGAAGCTTCAAGTGAAGCATATTTGTTTTATGTAATTGTAATTGATTGCCTAAAACATAGTGAGAATTTTGAAATCCCGGGGGGTCGTGGTTTTTCCTTCTTATTAGGCCAAGAAGGTTTCCACGTAAAATCTTTGTCTCCTTTTATTATTTTTCTTTTCGTTTTTGAGTTTAAGTTTTGTTCTTTACTTGATACAATTCCGCAAAAAATTAGAGGCAAAAATCTTAAAACTAATACACAACAATTCACCCCCCCTCTTGTCGCATTCGATCATGTATTAGCATTCCTACAATTGGTATCAGAGCCCTGTTCCTCTTTTAATCAGGAAACCCTGAGAGCAGTATCCTGTTCCCTGGCAAGATGTTGAAGATGAACGAACGCATGGAAGAAGGGTACTCCACGCAAAGGCCACCCATGTTTGATTGGAAATTCTATACCTACTGGAAAAATAGAATGGAAAGCTTCATAAAGGCCGAAAATTACCAAGTATGGAGAGTTATTGAAATTGGAGATTTTGAGGTGACGACCATAAACTCCAACAACGAAACTATTCCAAAACCAATCACTGAATACGAGAAAGAAGATTTTTAAAAGATGGAGATGAACGCTCTTGCTATTAAATTACTTCACTGTGGACTTGGTCCTAATGAGCACAATCGTATTATGGGTTGCAAAACTGCCAAGCAGATTTGGGACCTGCTAGAAGTTACCCATGAAGGTACTAGTGAAGTGAAGCGATCCAAGATTGACCTGCTGATGTCCAAATATGAAAGATTCGTCATGGAACCTAGGGAGAACATTCAAGAGATGTTCACTAGGTTCACAAATATCATGAATGAATTAGTCTCTCTTGGTAAGATCATTCCCGTTGATGAACAAGTTAGGAAAATACTTAGGAGTCTTCCTCAAGACGAACGTTGGAGAGCTAAGGTCACAGCCATTCAAGAATCGAAAGATTTCACCAAGTTCAATTTGGAAGAGTTGGCTGGTTCTCTCATGACCCATGAATTGCATTTGGGAACAGCCGACAGTGCCCGAAATAAAGGACTGGCTTTAGCAGCAGAGGATCATGAAGAATCAGAAACTGATGATGAGGAGACTGCTATGTTGGCAAGAAAATTTAAAAAATTCTTCAGGAACAACAGATATGGAAATCAAAGAAACAACAAAGAAAAGGGAACTGCTAACTTGAAGACAAATTTTGAATGCCACAAGTGTGGGAGCACTGATCACTTCATCAAGGATTGCCCTCAATGGAAAAATGAGAAGGGCAAGGGAAAAGCAAGAGAAGTTGGAAGACAATATAAGAAGGGAAACTTCAAAACTGATTTTAGAAAGGCAATGATTGCAGCTTGGGGTGATACGGAGAGCGAGGCTGAGACAGAAGCTCCAGTGGAAGAAGAAACAGCAAACCTATGCCTCATGGCATCTCATCACAGCAAGGATGAAGAGTCCAAAGAAAAAGAGGTAATGTCTTATAACTCACTTCCTAAACATCCATCTAAACTCAGTAAGAATAAATTAATTAAGTTGCTCTTGGAGACACAAGAGAAATTAGATAAACAGAATATCAAGTGTCTCCAAATCGAGAAAGACCTCAACTGAAACAACGATCATGTGTCCTACCTAAATTCATTTAGAATAGATGTACAAAGCAGATTTTTTAATTTGCTAGATCAGAATATTATTTTGAAAGAGACAATTCAAAAATTGAAACATGAATTTATTTTTCTTAATATTGAAATAAATCAAAATAAATTGTTAGGATTAAGTAAAGATGTAAACAATATATCTACTCACATGGTTAGCACTGAATTTCAAAAGTTGAAATCAAAATTAGAATCCTATGAAATAGAAAATGAATAGTTGAAAAATAAAATAAACTCAAGAGGAAAAGGGAAAATCAATGAAATTCCCAAATGGATTCTAGAAGCTAAAACAAAGAGTAAAGAAGGTCTAGGTTATGTTAAGAATGATAAAAAGAAAAAGGTCTATGTTGATCTCCCTATTAGTAAAATCTGTTCCTTTTGTGGTAAAATTGGACACCTAAAACATCAATGTATAAAGAGGGAACAGCATACCAAAGCAAATAAAAATTATGTCGAACGCATATGGATTAAGAAATGTGATTCAAGTATTGTCGACAAGGAACCCAAGGATGAATGGGTTCCTGTACCTAACCGTTAAGTTGCTTTGCAGGTTCAAGTGAGGGGGAACAACTCATGGTATCTCGACAGTGGATGTTCCAAGCATATGACGAGTGACAAATCTAAATTTCTCTCACTTGAAGCCTATGATGGGGGAACAGTAACCTTCGGCGACAACATGAAGGGTGAGATAATTGCCAAAGGAAAGGTTGGAAGGTCAAGTTCCCATGCCATTGATAACGTATTTTTAGTCGAGAATTTAAAACACAATTTGCTAAGTATTTCTCAATTTGGTGACAAAGGTAACTCTGTTAAGTTTACTTCTGAACGAAGCATAATTTCTAGGAACAACACAGGAGACCCTGTGCTTGAGGGAATCAGAAAAGGGAGCACTTATGTAGTGGACCTGGACACTGTTCCCAAAACCAGTCTAACGTGTTTAAGTGTCATAGAAGAAGACCCACTACTTTGGCATAAGTGACTAGGTCATGCTAGTTATTCATTGATTAATGCATTAAGATCAAAAGACCTAGTTAGAGGACTACCAACTATAAAATTTCTTAAGGAAGAAATTTGTGATCCTTGTGCCAAAGGAAAACAAGTGAGGTCATCCTTTAAATCAAAGAATTTGGTGACTACCACTAGACCGTTAGAATTAATTCATATGGATTTATGTGGACTTATGAGAACACAAAGCCGTAGTGGCAAAAGGTATGTGTTTGTTGTTGTTGATGATTATAGTAGATTCACTTGGACATTATTTTTGGTAAGCAAAGATAAAGCTTTTGATGAATTTGTTTCTTTTGCTAATAAAATACAAAAATCTACCAATAATCAAATTGTTCACATAAGGTCTGATCATGGGAAAGAATTTGAAAATTCAAACTTCATGAATTATTGCAATGAACATGGTATACATCACAATTTTTCCGCACCTAGAACACCACAACAAAATGGAGTGGTAGAGAGGAAAAATAGGACCTTAGAAGAAATGGCTAGGACCATGTTGATTGCTAGTAGTCTACCTAGAAATTTTTGGGCTGAAGCCGTCAATACTGCATGCTATATTCTTAATCGTGTATTAATAAGACCAATCACTTCAAAAACACCCTATGAATGACTCAAAGGTGTTAAACCAAATATTTCCTACTTTCGTATATTTGGATGCAAATGTTTTGTACATGTAAATGGAAAACGAAATGTAGGCAAATTTGATGAAAGAAGTGATGAAGCAACATTTCTTGGTTACTCATCACAAAGTAAAGCTTACAGAGTTTACAACAAAAGAACAATGTGTGTAGAAGAATCAGTTCATGTTATTTTTGATGAAACTAACTTTTCAACAAGTGAACAGGATATCAATGATGTTAAAATTGGTCTTGCTCATCTAGAGAACGATGATGAAGAAATAAAAGTGTTAGAACAAGGAACAGCAGGTGAACAGGCAATACAAGAAGATGCAGAAGAAACTGACCAAGTTTAGGAACTGCCAGTACAAGAGGACCAGCAGACTGTTCCCAATCCAGCTGTTCCCGCAGATGAGCAGAATGAACCAGTAGCTGAACAGAATGACAATCAAGTTGCTGAACAAGAACATGCAACTGTTCCCACAAGAGAATTTGTGCCTAAACCTTGGAAATATCAAAGTTATCATCCTCTTGATTCGATTATAAGTGATACAAATAAGGGAACACAAACAAGATCCCAAATGAGAAATTTTTGTGCACACTTTGCGTTCCTATCATCACTTGAACCTAAAAATCACGAGGAAGCTTTAAAGGACTCCGAATGGGTCGTAGCCATGCAAGATGAATTGAACGAGTTTGAAAGAAATAAAGTATGGCACTTAGAACCCAAACCAAAACACAAGAAGGTAATTGGTTTCAAATGGGTATTTCGGAATAAGCTAGATGAACATTGAATAATAGTGAGAAACAAAGCAAGACTCGTGGTCAAAGGGTACAATCAACAAGAAGGTATTGATTACACTGAGACTTTTGCTCCAGTAGCAGGGTTAGAGGCTATTAGAATCTTAATTTCTTTTGCTGCATTCATGAACTTTAAATTATATCAAATGGATGTGAAATGTGCTTTTTTAAATGGCTATCTTGATGAAGATGTTTTTGTTGAACAACCACCTGGTTTTGAAAATACCTCTTGTCCTGATCATGTCTACAAGCTTGATAAAGCCTTATATGGCTTGAAGCAAGCACCTAGGCAATGGTATGAAAGACTGTCAAAGTTTTTGATTCAAAATAACTTTGTAAGAGGAAAAATCGACAAAACCTTATTCTTTAAGAATAAAGGTTATGATATTTTGGTTGTTCAAATTTATGTTGATGATATTATTTTTGGTGCCACTAATGACTTGTTATGTAAAGAATTTTCCAACCTTATGGGCACAAAATTTGAAATGAGCATGATGCGAGAACTAAATTTCTTCCTTGGTTTACAAATTAAACAAACTGAAAATGATATTTTTATTCATCAACAAAAATATATAAAAGAATTTCTCAAGAAATATGGATTGAATAATGCTAAAACTAACCATACACCTATGGCTACCAATGTTAGACTAGATGAAGACCTAAATGGGATTAATGTAGATCAAACTATGTATCGAGGCATGATTGGTTCTTTATTATATCTAACAGCTAGTAGACCTGATATTTCTTTTAGTGTTGGCTTATGTGCTAGATTTCAATATAATCCCAAAGAATCACATTTTACAGCAGTAAAAAGAATTCTGAGATACTTAAAGGGAACAGACGACTTGTCCCTATTTTATCCTAAAAGTGATGTCTATGATTTGAAAGGTTTTAGTGATGCAGATTATGCAGGTGATCTAGTTAATAGAAAAAGCACATCAGGTATGGTACAATTTCTTGGCTCATGTTTAGTTTCATGGAGTTCCAAGAAACAAAACACTGTTGCATTATCAACTGCAGAAGCTGAATACGTAGCAGCAGCAGCTTGCTGTTCCCAAATACTTTGGATAAAGCAGCAGCTAAGAGATTTTGGTATTAAAATTGAATGTGTTCCTATTTATTGTGATAATACCAGTGCCATATGTATATCTAAAGATCCAGTGCATCATTCACGAGTAAAACGTATCCACATTAGGCATCATTTTCTTAAAGATAATGTTGAAAATAAGAATATTGTCGTAAAGCATGTTAACAGTAATGAACAAGTTGCAGATATTATGACCAAACCACTTCCAAGGGAACAATATGAAAAGATGAGATTGGAACCTGGTATGATCAAGCTCCACTAAAGTTAGTTGCATATATTTCCCATTGAAGCATCATGAGAATGAAAAGGTCAGGAATCAACCTCAATATCTTGATTGAAAATCAATTATTGAATGGATCAGGTAAACACTTAATAAAGTTTGTACCATGAATGTCTTCTAATTTGCATGTGTTAATCTGATCAGACCAAAGCAGTTGTTCATTATTCTCTTCATATAAAATCTCACAATATCACAATTCATCTCAATACTATCTTATTTTATTTTCATTATTTTTATTTCATATCTCTATAAAAACAGCCAACATAATCAAAAAAAAAAAGAAAAACGGTTTTTTTCTTCACTCAAGTAATGCAAAGGGCAATAAAGAGATGAGACTTGAAGGAGTAACCGTCACTTCAATCATTTAAACTCCCTCCCTTTACATCATAACACTACACTCCCCCAAACCTTTCTCTCAACCTCTCACTCAAGAAACCGTCCTTCTCCCTTCTCTCAACACCTTCAAAAATTCAAAAATGAAATCCCCAAAATCTTCTAAATCCGGCAAGAAAACTACCAAATCCTGACACCAGACCAGCCAAAACCACTAAGAGTAGTTCTTCCTCCACCATTACTGAATGCTGCACCACCCACACCAACAGAAACCACACAAGAATCACCCAAACACTCCACTGAACCCACAGGTACCAAAAGAAAGATTCCATCACCAAAAAGTGGTTCATCTTCCAGAGTAGTTAAGCGTTCGAAGCATGTTGATCCAAACAGTGCCAAAGAAGTTTCAAAGGAGATGACAGTAGGGTTTGGGTTGGATAAGTATTGGTATGATTCTACTCACTTTCCTAAATTGCATGACATTTTAAAAAATCAAGAATGGGAATCATTGATGTCCACTTTCAGTTGCAATTCCATTTTTCCAAACCTAATGAGAGAATTTATTTTAAATTTCTCTAATGATGGTGGAATGTGTTCTAGTATTGTTAAAAACGTTAAAATTGAATTTAACAGTGCTTTATTGGGGGAATGGTTTAATGTTCCCAATGTTGGTTTTGATACATATTATATTGGGTCGAAGATTGCAATTTCTGGCGTCAATGAACGAACAATTCTAAAATTTTTAGGGGTTGATCAAAAGAAGGGGAAGATCAGTCACAATGTTCTGTCTCCTATGCATAAATTGTTGTACAATGTTGCTCGCAGATTCATTTTACCACGAAACTCAAAATGTAGTCAAGTGAGTTTGCGTGACGCCACTTTAATTTACTGCATGGAAAAACATATTAAAATAAATTTTCCTTCATTGATGATCTCTCATTTATCAGACTGCATTGAAAAGAAAAGTTTCATTGGTTATAGAGGGTTGCTAACCTGGATTTTTAGAAAATTTGAGGTCCCATTGGAAGGGTTGGAGTTCCCAATGGGTCCCAACATGAAAATTGGTGCGAAATGTTTACAAAGTTTGCATTTAAAATTGAATGATGAGGGGATATTGATGCATGAGGAGGTTGTAGAAGTTGGATCTGAAGAAGAAGGGGCTGAAGAAGTTGAAGAGGAAAAGGAGAACAAGGAGAATAAGAAAGAAAAGGAACAAGATTCTGTTCCCTCTGAAAATATTGAAACATCTGAAAAAGGGAAACAGGACGGAGCTGCAAGTAAGGGGGAAAAGGAAGAACAGAAAGAAGCCTTGGATGATAATGTTCCTCACAATCTCTGCAGTGATTCCAGTGATGAAGAGATTGTGTTGGCTATGAGGAAAAAGGCTAAGTCAATACAAAGGAATAGTAGGAGGTTGGCCTCGAAACGCAAGGCTACTGTGGTTGATGAAACCACATCTGACACCATACCTGAGCCAACACCTAATGAACCTTCCTCTCCCAAGCCAGCCACTCCACCATAACATCAAATACCATCACCACCACAATCACCTATCCAGTTTACACCACCACCACAATCACACACTTCACCTAATATTGGCTGCACTAACTTTGACTCTGTTCCTGCAGCTTCTTTAAATTCCATTCTCTCCAAGCTCCTTGATCTACAGTCTCAATTCACTGCCTTTCAAGATGAAATTCGCGTCTCTCTTGCCTTAATTGTTGATCAACTTACCCTGATGGAAAACCGTCTTGGTGCAAAGTTGGACACTGTTGAAGTGCAGACCGAATACATTGATGAAGAAGAGACCGCCCCTTGATCCCTCTCCTCAAAATTTTAATGATTTGTTGGATGTGACACTTATCAAACAATTTCTCTTTCTGTTGTTGCACCATCTGGGGTACAAAATTGTATCTGTTTGTTGAACAATTACTACATTTTCTTTTCTTGCTTTTATTTTCATGGTCTGTGATGCTTAACTCTATGCAGATTTGAATTGATTTTCATGGAACTTACTTTCATTTGTTGCTTCTTGGTTTCATCACTGACAAATCTATATGGTTTGTGCTGAGGGTTGATGCCCCCCAATTCTTTTTGATTGATGACAAAAGGGGGAAGAGATGCACAAACTTAAGAGAAGTTGTGAATACACAGTCTCCATATCTTGATAGATTGATTTATATTGCTCTTTAATGGAAATTATTGCATACTGTGATCTGCTAAGGGCTTAAAATATCATTATCTAAGTTGATCTGTGCTGTTAAGTTTAATTGTTGTTTAATTGTTCTAAATTTGTCATATTATTTGTTAATTTGTGTTAGTTTAAACTATTTTTGTGTTAGTTTAATTATTTTTGTTATGTTTTTGTATGGAGTAAATTGTTCTACTATGAGTGCTTACTAAATTATATTGTAACGAGTTAATTTACTAAGTTATTTGGAGTTACTTTAATCTCTAGTATACTCTAAGAATTTTGCTTTACTCTATTTTACTTAAGTTTGTTTATAAAGTTTGTCTTCATCAAAAAGGGGGAATTTGTTGGCCTCTTAGGTTTTGATGATGACTTCACTTCTAAATAAACAAACATGTTTTAGAGATTGTTTTGTAGGTGAATATCCGATTTTGTTAATCGTTGATGAAGCCTATGACTTGGTTCGTGGAAGTTGTACATGTCTCAAATATTCAAGAAGTTGGACAATTGCTTTAGAAGTCAGTTTACTGTTCCTAGAGTTAAAGTCCTGACGAAAGTTGTAGATGGAGACAGTGCGCTGTTCCCCACGATACAGGTCTGAAGAAGTTATTGACTGGAAGTTACGAAAATTACGTTTTCTGTTTTTGGTTAATGTAAAAGGTTAAAAGTTTAATTAGTTGCTTAATTAAATTAATTTATTAATTGGCAAAAAGTTTTTTTTTAAAAACGCCTAAAAATATGGAGAAGACTTATTCCTCACTTTGAATTAGTCTCCTATAAATTCGGACACCCAAGAGATTTATTCTCTACTTTGAACAAGTCTCCTATAATTTAGGATCTACCTAGTGACTCATGTACTATTAACCGTACAAGAGAACTGCAGTCATTTTCCTCCTCTACTTTCAATAACTTCCCAATTTTCTTTGGGAGCAAGTAAGTAAATGGAAGTCATGGGGTGAGTGCACTACATGGAAATCGTGGGTTGAGTGCACTGATGGCTGTTCCCTTTATAAACGAGGGAAGCTACGCTCAAGCGAAGTATGCATTAAAAAGTGTCCATTAAGGGAGATCAATTAAGAAAAATATTCAAAGTTATTTTAATGCCAATTAATTCATTATATTTTTCTTGAGCAACTACTTAATTTTAATCTTCTTAAGAATTGGCCTTGTAAGGGTAATTGAGTGTTTTTGTTGTAACTAGACTTAAGGGACGTCTAGGGGAATAGAGAAGCTTCAAGAGAAGCGTGAGAAGAGAAAGAGAAGGAGAAAAGAAGAGAAGAGAAATAGGCCTAGAGTAGAGAAGCTTCAAGTGAAGCATATTTGTTTTATGTAATTGTAATTGATTGCCTAAAACATAATGAGAATTTTGAAATCCCGGGGGGTCGTGGTTTTTTCTTCTTATTAGGCCAAGAAGGTTTCCACGTAAAATCTTTGTCTCCTTTTATTATTTTTCTTTTCGTTTTTGAGTTTATGTTTTGTTCTTTACTTGATACAATTCCGCAAAAATTAGAGGCAAAAATCTTAAACCTAATACACAACAATTCACCCCCCCTCTTGTTGCATTCGATCATCTATTAGCATTCCTACAATATTTATATTATAAATTTTCAAGTATTGTGATTATTACCCGAAATCGGTATTAAACTAAAGTCACGATAGAAAAATATATAAACCTGAAAAATTTTCATTTATATGATATTATTGATGATATAGATTTTATTATGTGTATTTTTACTTGAATGTTCGTGCATATAAATTTTATGAATTTCTATTATGTAAAATACGTAAAAACGATGTTTTGTGATGTTTTTTGTGAAGTTCTTTTTGTGAATAAATTTTGTATGGGCTTAGAAACTTTAGGAGTATATTTTATATGAAATTTACAGTAGATAAAAGTTAGAAGATCATTTAGGTTGATTTCCATAAAATTATTTCATTAAAATAGTCATTTATGGAATTTCAAGTAATAAAATATATTCTAATATATTAAAAGGGGTTAAATATATTATTAATGGATAAATTAGTTAATAAAATCATATTATTATGTCTCCTACAATTTTGAACCTGAATATAAACTTTTGGTTTTTTTTTTTTATAAATTTTTGCAAAGTGTTGGTTACTTGTCGAGAAAATGCAAAAATGTTAAAATATGAAATACAGAGGTGTTCATTCGGGTGATGGAGTCGGTTTCGGACGGGTGTCATTCAGTTCGGTTGCATTTCGGATCGGTTATTTTTCGGCTGTGTGTTACAACGAATCACACTCGGGTCGAGTCGGTTAGTCACGGTTCGGTTGGAGATCGGTTATTCAAGCTATCGGGTTAGCATTAGTTCGGTGTCGGTTGAAGTTCGTGTCGAGTGTCAATCGATCTCAGGTTGTCATCGATTACTAATTGGTTCGATTTTGTCGGGTACAGATCGGATTCGAGTTTTTTTAAAAAGCAAAATTCAGCTACGTATTACTAATTACTATCGATCGAATCAATATCAAATTAAGTTGTTAGTCAATTTTTAATTGATGACAAGATTCCCTTTATTTAAAGCAAAATAGTTAAAATGCAAATCAATTAGTAATCATTATTACTTTGCTACTTTTACTTGTTTGACCGGAAATTAAAATTATAAAGTTCTATCAATATTCATCTAATTCGATTAAAATTAGTTAAATAAACATTGACCATTGATTGTTAACTCTAAATATAAGAAACCGTGTATTTATAGAATTTAATTTATTAAAATATCTAACACTTTATTAGATTAATAAATAAGATGATTGAATATGAGTCTATCATACTTCTATGTTAAGAATTGGTTCAAGTTTACAGCAGTTCGATCTAAAATTCGTTCGGGTTAAGTCGGTTTTAGCCGAATAGAATTCGGTTTCGAGCATGATTTGGGTCGGATATGACTCTGGTCGGTCATTATTAGGTTCAGGTAATCTCGGTTAACGGTTATGTGTCGGTTACGAAAATCGGTTACAGCTCGGGTTCATCTTTCCCATTTTTGGTTGTCAACCGGTTCGGGTACTATCGGTTCGATAAACCAAAAAAAGGAACACATTTTCGGGTCGGTTTACTTTCGGTTTCGGTTCGGATTTTTGATTCGGGTCACTTTTGAACAGCTCTAATGAAATAAATACTAAATGGACTATTTTGGACTTGAAATTTTTATGAGACTCTTATATGGACAATAGATTTGGAATTTGATCATTAGATAAGTTTATAAGACCATCTATTAACCCTTGTGAATTTTAAATAAAATGGTAAATCCAAAACGATATATAAATTAAATACTAAACAGACTATTTTGGACTTGAAATATTTATGAGACACTCTCACATACAGTAGGATTATATGAGGATCCTTGAACAAATTTTCATAGACATTTAAGGACATTAATAATTTTATATCGTTTTATCGGTAAATTGGCTAAATAATTTAGTTAAAATGCATAGGCTTTTTTTTTATTGAACTTTCTGGCCCAAAACTAACTTCATATAGCTCTTGGACCTCTAATATATTTTTAAAATATTTTTATTGGTTATTATGAATTTTTAATTAATTTGCATGTTTAATCGATGGAAATTCCTTATTAAATATTACAAAAAAGTTTCCTTAAGTTTTATAGGTTTATATAGTCTTGTAAAGAACTTATATAGCCCCTAGAACCTTTTCATAATTTATGAAAATTTTTTTTATTGATAATATCTTAATTATTGAATTAGCAAATATGTTGACTTTTCTTTAAAAGGATGTTGACTTGGAGTTTGACTAGAGTAGAGTTGACTTATAGCAATGTGAAATAAATAAGATGGAGTCTTGCTTGAAATTATGTGTATTTGGATGAATGTCTCTGATAGTAATGAAATGTTGAACCATGGACCGACGTGTAATCCGACACCTGTGTTTCCCGGCATGTAGAAATGTGGAATTAGACAGGGGGTCCGAGAGAGTCCCATCCTGTAGAAGCTCGAGCATAAAAGTTGGTGGAGTGACGACTCCCATCATAGTTAGAGTGTGGAATATGTTCCTCCCCTAGCTAGACCCTTACATATATCAGATAGTCATTATTATATGTGTTGTGTAAATGTGATTTTGGCTCTAAGTAGATACATTGCATGAACCTGATAGTTACTAGGTGTAGGTGACTGTCGCAAATATGTTATTTACATTCGTGTGATGGATGTGAAAAATTTGTTGAAAATATTCGAGAATTGAAAATAAAAAAGAAAACCGAGGAACTTAAAATCAAGGCTTGAAATGTACTTTTGTATATCTCGTGAATATACTATGATTAAAATCAACGCTTGAAATTGTTGCGGAGTTTGTAATCGGCGTTAGCCGCTGATTCCGATTTAAACGGCTATCATTCGTATCATGGATGACAATACTTTACGGGAAGGTTTAGCTTCAGGTTTTGATCCAGGCTGCAACATTTACTATATCGAGAACTTAACTGCTTTTTGTACCTTTCATGATGACTTGATGATGTATCTCTTTTTATTTTGAATAAACAACGTTTCTTATCAGATGTAATATTTTACTATTTTATTTTAAACAAATTTTTAGTTTGTATGATTTGAAGTTTTTTTTTTCAACAGTTCGACATTTGAGACTTCTGCAACATTATTGTATTAGACATTATAATAATAATAATGATAATAATAATAATAATAATAATAATAATAATAATAATAATAATAATAATAATAATAATAATAATAATAATAATAATAATAATAATAATAATAATAATTATTATTATTATTATTATTATTATTATTATTATTATTATTATTATTATAAAATGTTAATCTTATATCGAGAATAATGCCGTAACTGTTACAAGTAATCACCACCGATTCGCTATGACCATGATGGGTACATAGGGAGATGTACCTCCATATTAGAGAACTTTTTTTATTTATGCTAGAGAGATCTACAATTGAAGCAATTCATTTTATAAGAAAAAAGATGGAGTATTATAGGATTAAAAAATGAAAGTTGCACATGGTTATTATTGACTTGAAAAAAGCATACGACAAAGTAATAAAAGATGTAATTTGGTGACCAGTGACAAAGAAGAGTATTCTCAAAAAATCAGTTTAAATTATGTATCGAGAAGTCAATATTAATGTTAAGACTAGGCATGGCCACGTTCCGGGTTGGGCCGGTTCCGTTCCGGTTCCATCCGGTTCCGGTTCCACCCGGTTTCGGTTTCATTTGGAACCTGTCGCGAATCGTTCCGGTTCCGAACGGTTCCAAACGGTTCCTTGGCGGTTCATGAGGTCGGACCATCGATTCCATTTTTATTTTTCCTTTAAATATTTATATAATATAAAAATACTATAATATTGCGGACGTATCTTTGATGATTACTTGATTATTAGCGAAATTCATTGTTTGTCAAGTTGTAATCGTTATTAAAATATTTACTAAAAAGAATGAAAAAAATAAATTAATAAGAAAAATCAACGATTATGTCGATAAAGGCGATTAATAAAAAAAGAGGGAGAAAATGGACTTGAAACTAGTACCCAAAATAATACTAAGCTGCCTACGTATCCCGAAGGAATCAAAGTCCACGTAGTTCTTTGTCATACATTTTATTTGTAGTTGTTGAATGTTGATTTATCGTTGTCCGATGGATCCTCTTCGTCTTCGTCATCATCATCTGGTTGGTTAGATGATTCCTCTGACTCTCCTCCTGACGATGATGCAGATGTATCCATCATCATCCATGGATCATCATCATCGCCTTGATCATCATCATTCCTTAGTCCTTGTGTTCGAATCTCCGCTTGATCAATCTTTCTTGCAAACACATATTTGAATACTATGTGGAGCAAGACAAGATCTCTTTTCGTCTAAAACTCTTCTACCTGCACTAAAAAGCAGACTCCGACGCAATCGTAGAAGCAGGAATTGCAAGGATATCCTTTGCAATTCTCGCTAATATGGAAAATTTTATAGATTTTTCTTTCCACCACTCTAAAATGTTATAGCTACCTTGGTCAATTTCAAAGTGATGTTTAAGATAATTATCTAATTCTAAATATGCATTAGAGGGTGAAGAAGAAGATGATCCTACAAAACTATCATCTTGCACTACTACATTAACGAGCTATTACTACCCCAAATACTCGTAGCAATAGGTTCAATAACCGTTGCAATAGGTCTATAGCAACGGTTCCATACCCGTCGCATTTGTGGCCGTAGGTATAGGTCTATTGCGACGGTTCAACTATCTATTGCGACGGTTTCAATTTAACCGTAGCAATAGCTTCTTATCACCGTCGCTATAGATCTATTGCTACGGTCTCACTATAACCGTAGCAATAGGTTCTTATCACTGTCGCTATAGACCTATTGCGACGGTCACTTTGCAACTGTTATAATAAGTCTTTTGCGACGGTCATTGCAACCTATTGCAACCCCATGTTTTATCCGTTCCAATGGGTCTATGGCGATGGTAATGGCTCTCTATTGCAACGCCTTGATAAAGCTATAAATTATATACATATATATATATATATATAATTAACTTTGATATAATTCATCAACTCTAATACAAAATAAAGCACCAATATATATAACTTTGATATAATTCATCAACTCTAATACAAAATAAAGCACCAACTCTAATTAGTTCAATTAGTGGTTTTGATACATGCAACATTGCAAAAGGACTTCATCATCAACTAAGAACTTCAACTTTGATATAATTCCTCTTCTTCATTAGCTCCATCAAGTGCCTACATGAAAGGTTATGTAAAGTTAATAAAAAAGGTAAAACAAAGATATCATTAATGTAAATATTGCATAAACAACTTCAACGTACTTGATCATTTATGAAATGAAAATTCATCTATGCAAGCAGCACTCAAAACTAAATTACGAAAAAAAATCAGAAGGCTACAAAAAATAATTCAAGTAGACCACAATGTGATAAAGACGAGATGTTTCACCAAAAAGACCACAATAATTCAATCCAAGTCACAAAACTGAATGCAACTTTTACTGAGCACAAACAATATATGAATCAAACAAATGCAGAACAAAAAGACAAAATTAATGGCAACTGAACTTATGGCTACTGAATTTAATATTTCATCCAAATGCAAAAGGAAGTAAGCATTAGTGAACACAATCCTATATGCAAAACAAATATGAATTAGAAATCCAATAAGATAGTCCAAATATGAAAGGTAACAATCTTCATGTCACAAACCAGTAGCAAAGATAACACTGACCACTTGCAAATATGAAAGGTAGCAGCCTAGTTTAAGTGAAAACCAAAAATCAAAACAGCCAAAACATGTTGTATTTCAAAATCAAATCAAAATGTAGTTTATCCTAACACTTTAAAATCATATATCCAAAACAAATCATCCTGATTATCCCAAAAAGAAAACACCATATCTCTCCTGAACCATATTGGTTAAGTCTCCCAAGTCTTGTGCATCGTTCAATCACATTTCAGCACATGGTCCAAGACAAGCTGACCTTGAAGACATGGATGTACATGAGAACCATCATGAGCATGACACTCAAGAACATAAACAACACAAGCAAGGAACCAAGATACAAAAGCAAAGACAAAGGCAAGAGCAACAGAAGTGATAAGAACAACAGCAGCCACAACATAAGCCATTAACTACTTCAGACAAAGGATGAATTAATCATGGAGAAATAGATACAAAGGAAAGAACAAGGAAAGCCAACAAACAGCAACAAAACAAGAGAATTCAGACACACAGCAGAGTCTGACCAATCTCACTGACCAGGCCACCTTGGCAGGCCC
Organism: Amaranthus tricolor; assembly: GCF_026212465.1. Lineage (NCBI taxonomy): Eukaryota > Viridiplantae > Streptophyta > Magnoliopsida > Caryophyllales > Amaranthaceae > Amaranthus > Amaranthus tricolor. Next base: position 18,133,876 of record NC_080049.1, read on the forward strand.
GCCCAGACGAGACCTGAGCCCATGGGATGACGTGGAGGGTAGATTTGGAATCTCCACACATGAGCCTAGCTGCCTTGGCCCAATAATCCTTCTGAAAGTCATCGGAGAAGGGCTGAAAATGGAGTCCAAGGTCGCCCAGTCGACAGTCTGCACAACAGCTGTTGCATGAGTTATGGGTGTTTTATTTTGAGTTTAATTAGGCATATTGCTACCATTCTAACTTGCAGGCACAGATAGCTACAATGTCCATGTTCCAACTGCCATACATAGGCATATTGCTCATCGAAATCTAAACTATCATTCTAACTTGCAGGCACAATCCACAGCATCAAAGCTATTAATCAACTTGTATCAAGAAATCAGAGATTTGAATTATGATTATATTACTAACAATAAGTCAAATAAAAAATAATTAACGATTGAAAATAGAAATACTACCTAATCTCTTATACCAATTCTAAAAACAAAAGCAAAGAAGGTGGATTAAACAAGACAAGAACAACTTCAATCTCAATCAATTCATTTCGTTTTTGGTTGTTTCCAGTCATTTCATCAATCTAGGTTTTCTATTCTTCTTTTTTTTTCGAAAATCCATTGATTTGTTCATTCGAAAATCAATTTGTTTCCAGTCATTCTCAATCTAGGTTTCCATAATTGCATAATCTAGGTTTCCATAATTCTCAATTTGATGCATAATTCTCAATTTGTTGCATAATCTAGGTTTCCAGTCATTTTATCAAGATTCAAAATCAACAAATTACAATATGAAAACTGTATATTAAGAGAAACAACGATGCAAAATTAAGAACTGAAATGAATTAAGAATGAAAAGGCAAATTTTAGTACCTTTATTTTGAGGGTGTAGCGATGCAATTGATAGAATGACAGCCGCAGCACCGTCCCACGACCAACCAGCAGCCACCCACGACGCAAAAGCACCGTCCCACGACCCAAGTTGAACCGTCCAACAGCAGCAGCAACAACGACCCAACAGCAACCAACGAAACCTAGATCAAAATTCGCAAAGAAGAATGAGGAAATGGAATTCAGTTTCAGAGGAATTTAGTTTGGGAAATAGGGTTTATGGAGAAGTAAGAGTGAATGAATAGATAGCTGAAGCTGGAAAGGTGAATGGGTTTTGTGAAATCAAATGCAGATCCTCGTAAATTATGGGTAAGTGAAGTGGGAAAGTTGAATGTAAATGAAATTTCTATTTTTCATTTCCCGGCAAACACATACTGCGTGCCCTAATATAATTTCATCAATTGAAGTCTATTGCGACGGTTTATACACAACCGTAGTAATAGGTATGCGTCCCATAGCAATAAGTGGTCTATTGCGACGGTTTAAAAATAACCGTAGCAATAGGGTCTTAACTGTCGCAATAGAGTATCTATTGCTACGGTTCATAACTAACCGTCGCAATAGAGCGTCGCCATTGTTCGTTAATGTAGTAGTGTTGGCTCATTATATTAGCTATTACGGAATTATAATAAGAGGGACGTGCCGAGACGCTAGCACACCTAGACGTATAGCATTTTGGGTTATATACACTAGCATAGTAATCATAAAGTTCTGCTAAAAGTTTTTTTACAAGTTCCAACATAATTATGTACATCATTAGGCGGGCGATCTAATGATTGGTAGTAAAATCCAATTACTTTAGTAAGGACTTCTGTCTTAAAACATGGGTCTAAAATGGTTGCAATTCCATAAATAAAAAGAAAATCGGTAAAATATGTCTTCCACTTATCCATCATATCTGCAAGAATCGACTTTAAATATGGGTTAGTATCATCATGCGAATGTTTAAGAAGATGATAAAAAATAGTAATACACTCACTTATTACTAAGTGAATGTTTGGTTCGTAAACATATGAAAAAATCTTAGTTGCGTGGTCACACGCTTCTAAATTTAAATATAAAGACATACTCAAATACCACAATATATAAATAAATAATACTTTTAAATTAAACAATTTGAAGAATAAAATTATAAAACTAACCGATAGTTTGGAAATTGACTCGTTTACCACGAGCTTGTCTTTATTGTTGTTGTTGTAGTTGTTCTTCATGTGATCTTGTTGATGACTGTCGAGATCTATGTATCCCAATAGGGGTCGTTGGTTCCTGTTCTTATTCTTCTTCTTCATCAATTTGTATTTCTCTTTCCACTTCTTCTGCATAATAGTGTAATTCTTGGTCGTACCCTTTTGGATAATTTAGTTTATAATTATAATTACTAATGGAAGGTGTTGTTGATATCGACGGAGTTGAAGTGGCCTTTCTTTTGGAGCTAGAACCTCCCAATGTTTTTGCCACTTTATTAACTTTTTTAGAGGCTTTTTTCAAAAATGAAGACATGATAATATTGAAATAATAATAGAATTAAGAAATAAATAATTAATTAATAGACTAATTATGTAATTAACTAAATTAAGAAATAATTAAAAGACTAATTATGTAATTAAGAGAATAATTGCGTAATTAAGTAGATAGAGTAAGTAGTGAGAGTAGGAGAAGAGATGAGTTGTAAATGATAATGATTGAAAGTGATATATATCTATAGTAAAAATAACAACGGCTAGTTAACGACTCTTTTTCGAACGGTTCCAAAGAACCTGTGGGCCGGTTCACCCGGACCGGTTCCGGTTCCACAGAACCTGTGGTCCGATTAACCCGGACCGGTTCCGGTTCCGACCCGCGGTTCTTAGGTACGGTTCAAGTAGTTTTTTTCCGGCGGTTTCACGGTTCCGGCAACTTTTTTTCCGGCGGTTTCACGGTTCCGCGGTTCGGGCCGGTTCAGAACCTGTCGCGAACGGTTCCAGTTCCGGGATGGTTTAAAGCGGTTCGGGACCGGTTCGGTTCCGGGTAACCCGCTCCGTGGCCATCACTAATTATTAGTATGTTAATTATTTTGTTTTATATGTATGTATATTAATATGAATGTTAATTAATTAATTGTCCAAATTTATGAATGTGATTTTATTTTTATTGTTTTTATATGTTGTTAGTATTAGTTGTTAGTATGAATGTTCATAATCGTTATTAGAATAAACATAATTTGCACAATTTAAAAAAAGTTGTATTTAGGATTAAAGCAATGTTTTTATAAGAATATACATATTTATTAAACAATTTATAGATTATAAAGGTTAATTATTGTAAATTAGGGTTAAATGAATTTTTATTACTTATTTTGTGGTTAATTAGGGTTCAGTATATATGTTAAAAAGTGATTATTAATTTTCTTTTGAATTAATTAATCACAGTTAGGATGATAAAGATCGTTCTTGGATGTATGGAAGCATTGAATCGTCACAATTTATTGATGGCGTATTAGAATTTTATAGTATTGTTATTGAACATCAAATTAAAACGGGGAGAGTGGGTTTTTATTGCCTATGTGTCAAGTGTGGCAATGCATCAAAGGTAGATAGTGTTGATTTCCTTAGGAGCATATATTTCGACGTGGGTTTAGGCCTCAATATCATGTTTGGGTTTGGCATGGTGAGGAGGGAGTTTACAAAGAAAAAAGTGTTGTTGAGGATGTCAATAATGTGAACGTCAATGAGGATGTAGTAGATCGTGTTGATGGGTATGAGACAGATGAAGAGAATGTCGATGAGGATGTAGATCGTGTTGATGAGATGATGGAGAGAGTCAAGGATGATTTAGGAAAACGTCCTCGTGTTTTTGACTTGACAGAGGTTTCTCAAAAGCCTTTGTACCCTGGATGTACAAAGTTTACTGAACTAACAGCCGTGTTGACAATTTTCAACATTAAGTAAAAGTTCAATTTGAGTGACACTAGTTTCACAATGTTATTAGAAGCGTTAGGTGAGATGCTTCCGGAGGGAAATAAACTTCCAAAGTCGACATATTATGCCAAAAAGCTCATGTGTCCTTTCGGCTTAGAGTACTAGAAGATTCATGTGTGTCCGAATGATTGTGTTTTCTATCGGAATGAAAATGAGAACTTAGAAGAGTGTCCTAGGTGTGGGTTATTATGTTACAAGCGTAAAGGGGTTGGGGATGCTAAAGGGCCCCCGACTAAGGTATTGTGGTATCTTCCAATAATACCTAGATTCAAGCGCTTGTTTTCTATAGAGAAAGATGCGTTAAATTTAAGGTGGGATGCAGATAGGGTGAAGAAAAGACACTTGCTCACACATCCATCTGATTCTCCGGCGTGGAGGAGTATTAATAGGTTGCATAAGACATTTGGGGATGAAGTTTGTAATTTAAGGCTCGAACTGTGTACGGATGGAATGAACCCATTTGGCAATCTTAGTTCTCAACATAGTATTTGGCCGGTACTGTTAGTGATCTATAATTTGCCACCTTGGTTGTGTATAAAGCGTAAGTACATTATGCTTTCGCTTCCTATCTCGGGTCCTTAACAACCTGACAATGACATATATGTATATCTTGCACCTCTCGTTGAGGATTTGAGAAAGATGTGGGATTAAGGCTTTTCCATGTTTGATGCACATGCTAATAAGTAGTTCACCTTGCGTGCAATGCTCTTATGCACCGTTAATGATTTTCCGGCATATGGCAACTTATCAGGGTATAAGAACAAAGGCATGCCCAATATGTATCCATGACATGGAATCAACGTGGATTCCTAAGTGCAAGCACATATTCATGCACCATTGAAAGTTCCTCTCACGAGATTACCAATATCATAAGAAGAAAAAGATGTTCAACGGGGAGGTTGAAGGACGTTTAGCTTGTCGACCATTGAACGGGTATGAGGTTTACGAATAAGTTAAGAGAGTTGAAACTGTATTTGGTAAAACTGGGCAAGTGCAAGGGCGTGAAAACCGACTATGGAAAAAAGAATCAATCTTTTGGAAGCTTCCGTATAGGAGAGATCTTATGCAAGTTTGAGATGTATTTTCCACCTTCTTTTTTTGACATAATGGTTCATCTTATTGTCCATGTCGTTCGTGAAATCAAGCTTTTGGGTCCAGTTTTTTTTAAGATGGTGGTATCCTTTTGAGAGACACATGGGAGTTTTACAAAATAAAGTGAGGTGTAACACCCCGATATTTTCCCGATATATTAAATGATTTGCTAGTAATATTATTATTTTTATTATTATTATTTTTTTTAGAAAAAATATATATTTCTTTTTATTATTTATTTTGTTAGTAGATTAAATCATGAGACTTCAACTTTTAAGGCAATTAAAATCATTTTAAGCCCAAATCTTTTTCCTAATCTATCTTTAACTTCAAAAAAAATAAAAAAAATAAAAATAAAAAAAAAACAAAAAAAAAATAAATAAATAAATGGGAAGTGGAATCATTTGGCCGGCCATATGGAGGGTTAAGGGGGGATTAGTAACCTCTTAGGAAGATTGAAGATCAAGGAATTATTGCCTTCTATAATTATTGCCTTAATTTCCTTAATTCCTTTATTTCCTTAATCTCCTAATTACCTTACATCTTTTCATTTTCAAACCATTTGCAAGTAAGAAAACACTCCCAAAACACTACATTTCTCACGCCTAAATCCTCCACCTTGGTTCATCAATTTTGGTGTTTTGTTCTTGAAGCAATTGTGAGTAATCCTTAATCTAGTTTTTATTTTTTTAAAATTTTAATTTAAATTTCTATGATTTTTATGTGTGTTATTTTATAGTTTATGATTTATTCATGATTTAAAATTCATGTGTGGAAGTATGATGTTTTTCCATTTAAATTAATGTATGGTTTTAGGGTTTTAGATATGTTTACATGTGTATGAAGAATTGTTTGAAGAATGATTGAAAAAAAAAAATATATATATATATATATGTATATACAAAAAAAAAAAGGTTGCTCATATAAAAAAAAAAATATATGTGGTGATGGAAATTTATTTTTATTTTTATTGATAAATAGTGGAGATTTATAATGTTGGTAGAGAAATATACATGTATATGTGTGGTGTGTTTGTGTGTGTAAATTGGTGTAAAAAGATTTATTTTTGAGAAAAATATAAATAAATAATTAAAATTTATTTTTGGACGTGATCATGAAAATTATGTAAATTTTATTGTTTAGATTTAATAGGGAATAAAGCATTGAAATTTATATATTTGTGATAAAAAATGAGATCCCGTAGGTTTTGAAGATGATGGAAAAATTGTGTTTTTGGAGCATTTTTGGCTTTAAAATTAAGTTAAAAATACTTATACTATGTTATAAATTATGAAAATTGGTACTCGGGGGTTTTGACGCCTTCCGGACGCAACGGTGAAGTCGGATTTTCAGTTTGACAGTTTTAAGATGAGTTTCTGGACAGATTGTATAGGCTGTCCGGTTTTGTGTATATACCATGTCATAGTATGTGATGGATGTTCATGTTGTGTGTAGTATTCTAGGTATGGATGTGATTGTATATGTGTGTTATGGATGATTTGAGGAAAATGTGTATGTGTGCTTATTTCCCGAATACGATTGAACCTTGTAGGAAGTCGATTCGTGACCGGGAATTGATTAAGACGCTTCCGAGTTGGTTATCTTGCTTAAGGTATGTACACGCAGCGTGGTTCGCATTAGTCCGATGTATCATGTATTAATGATACCCGAAAGTAAGGCATGGGTATATAGAACGAATAATGTTATCGTTCGAATCAATAATTTTATACATTGTTATGATAAGTAGAGGTAGTATGTCCTCACTAACTTAAAAGTGGACGTAGTATGACGTCAATCTTTATATATTGTTTTGATAAATGGAGGTAGTATGACCTCACTAACTTAAAAAGTGGACGTAGTATGACGTCAATTGGTGGAAAAGAATTACTCGCGGTATATGAGGGCATTATGAGCCACCGCGGGGGTATGCATACTTAACTATAGACACCGAAGTAAGGCGAGTGTCTATGGTAGAGGCTTGCTTAGGGGTTAGCTCCCCCTCATGTATTGTCTCACTTATGGAGTTTGGAGTGTACCGGCAGTATGGCTGGATAGTACAGCAGTATGGCTGACTAACTTTTACATGAAAATAAATATTCTTAATAAGCATGATCGAAGCGTACGGTTCTGTGATTTGTTAGCTAATTAATTAAAACTTTCTCTTGTGTTATTATTTATTGGTATGCGACGTTCGCTGACGTGTGCTTTTGGTCTTAACGACCCTGCGATGATGTTGTGTCCTATCTGGGCAATGACTAGCAGTAAGTTAAGTTGCAGGTCTGGGGAGTGAGGATTGTCCCTTGAAGAAATAAATTATTAGGGTAGAAAAGTCTTAATAAGATCTTCAAAATTTAGTTTAAAGAACATTTGGTTTTTATGAGGCGACTTTCGTTCTCAAGTTGTAATAAGTATATTTAACTTTTCGTTCTTATCCGCTGCTAAGAATTTCTTATTATCTAGTAGATCTTAATAACGCTAATAGAACTCGATCCGCACGTTTTCCTTAACTTCAAAACCGTTTTAAACTGTTTTCTAACATCCCGGTTTGACTCGGATTATAGTTGTCTCGTTTTTAAAAGGTCATTTTCTCTTTTCGTACGACCCGAGTTATTCCGAGATGTTACAACTGGTATCAGAGCGGGAGTTTTATTTAGTGTTATTTATCTATATCGATAGACTAACGTTAAAAAAAAAAAAATTATTAAAATTAATTAACGAGAGTAAAAGGGGTAGACATTAAGGGGATATGATGTGTTGTGCTTTGTGTCTTTAAGCATGATGTCATGGATAACTTGATGAATGTATGATAGCATTTCTGTGTCTATATCTCTGATGTTTTGAATTATCTATCTTTGTCTGATCTTAGAAATTGATTGCCTTGTTTTCTTTCCTTGTGAGTCAGGAAGTTCGATTATTATTTTTCTCTCATGGATAAAGGAAAAAGACCGGCCGATGAAGGAATTAATACCCGAGAGGAACCCTGGAGAGTTTTAGATAATGCCCCAGCTTGGGCAGAAATAGAGGCTCAGGGAATTTGGGATAGAAAAAAGGGAGAAAGTGATTTGGATTACACCCGACGAATGGAAATGATCTACAAAAAGTCCAAACAGGTGTATGAAAGAATAATGGAAGAGGAAACGAATGCATTGAAAGGGATGATTGACGAGTTTCACCTAGAGCTTGACAGGAGGGTAAGAGCAGTGCAAACTGAGGGTCGGGACGGAGTTGACGTTCCAGAGTCTAGTGGGGCAAGGAGAGATAATAATGAGGAGGATGTTCACATAGTAGACCCAGACTCAATGCCATTTATAATCTTCGATGGGTTGGATTTCGAGAGGGATCCAGAGGAGGATCCAGAAGAGGATCCAGAAGAGGACCCGGAGGAGGAGGACCCCGATGAGGACCCAGAAGAGGAATATGAGGAGGAGTTCGAAGAAAATTCTGATGAGGAGCAGGGAGAATTCATGGAGGAGGATCCTTTAGGAGTGGTAGAAGATCCTGATGAGGATAACTTAGGGGATGGATATAATGCTGATGAGGAGGGGGAACTAGCTTATAGAGATGGAATGATGAGTGATGATGATAGTGGGCATATTATTTTAGGGGGTTGGCCGGTGAGGCGAGAGGATCTTATGAGCGAGGAAGAGAGTGAAATCATGATGTGGGTGGAGGAACCACCTGAGCCAATAATTGTAGAGCTTTCTGATTCAGTAGCGCGACTTACTATGAGTGATTCCTTATCTGTGGGGACCCTTTCTGATTCCGATAGCGCGTCTAGCGATGACTCTGATGATGCTGATTTTGACCCTGATCAATACATGGAGGATCGGGACCGCATGGATGCGTCACCTTTATGTGCCTGATTGTTTTTACTTTATTTTGATGATGCATGTGCTTGAGTCGTATGTCTAGTCCCTTAGTAGAATAATTGCGAACAATTTTGTTGGTTAAGTGATTTGGTTGTTTATCTCGGACTTTTGTAGTTTTGAACAATGACTATGTGGGAATTTATACCCCAGTATTCTTTCTAGATTGGAAGTATATGGTTTGTTTGTTTTGAATTTGAATTTCGTTTTTAAAAATATAAACAATTAGAAAGTAGAATTGATTCAGTGTTGTATTTATGGAACAAAAAAAAAAAAAAAATAAATCTGATTATAGACTTATTGTTCAACCTTTTTACCTTTAGGGCTACTACCTTGTTTACTTTAGAGCAATAACAGAATGAGTTTTTTTTTTCCTTAAACCTCAAACGCTATAGAAATGTATTTACACACCTTGTTTGAACCTGATGCAGTATACCTGCCATCATGCCACCCTTTTTGAAAAGGTCCGTGCCAAGAGGAAACTCTGATCGCGTGCTTCGAAACCTAGTCAAGGCCCTAGCTGGCGCAAGGAATCCGAGACCGAAATCCTTGGAGGAAAAGGCTTCGTCAATTAGTAAGAGAATAGCCCAGAGTAAACCCTCGACTTATAGTGGAAAAGGTGAACCTTCTATGTTGGAAAACTGGCTGAGAGAATTTGACAAGCTTTTTAGTGTGGTGAGATGTCCTGCTGAGCTCATGGTTGACCAAGCCGCGTTTTTCCTAGTGGAAGACGCTGACTATTGGTGGACACATAGTAAGATGAGGTTGATATCAGAAAACAACGGTGACTTAAGCTGGGAAGGATTTAAGGGGGCGTTAAGGGACCAATTTTATCCGCCTCATGTTAGGAAGGACAAATCAAATGAGTTTGCTAGGTTCGAAATGGGAAACCTAACGGTAGATGAATATTATCAGAAATTTATGGAATACTTGAAGTTTTGCCCTGACGATGTCCCAACTGAGGGAAAGAAAATACAGCGTTTTGAGTTAGGTCTATCGTATGAGATCCAAAAACACATTGAGACTGATAGATATGATACGTTAGACCAGCTATATAAGAGAGCTGCGCAGATTGGGAATGTTATCAGGAAGGAAAAAGAGAAGTTGGGCCATAGCGGAGAAAAGAGAAAAGAACCCGTGTTTCAGAATGATACGAATGCGAGTAATCAAGTCCAAAATCAATTTAAGAAGCACAAACCGTTTGGAGGCTTTCAGGAGAAAGGTTTACATTCTGGTCAAAACAGCAAGAATGGGGGAAATTCGAGAATAGAGGCTAGAATGCAGAAGCCTTTGTATGATCGTAATGGGAAGGAAAGAATCTTCAACTGTAGGAGATGCCAAAAGAACCACCCAGGAAGGGACTGCCGGGGTGCGTTAGTGGACTGTTCTTACTGTGGTAAGCCGGGCCATAGATTGTACGAGTGTTATACTCGCATAGGACAACAAGAGTTGCAAGGGGGAAATCATAGAGGTTTCCAACAACAAAGAATCGCTAACGGACGGGGTAGTAATGATGCTGGTAGGGGGAATCACAATGGTGGAAGTTTTGGCCGAAACTTGGGAGGTGCCTCAAACCCAAGGTTTTCGGGGAATAACTCCGGTCTTCAGCAACGACCGGGAAATGCTAGAAACGAGAATTTCTTTTCAAGCCAACGTGGGAATCAAGGAGGTGTTACTACTTCTACCCAGAACGACGGCAGGCTTTCAGCAGTTAACTCGAGGGAGGCAGCGCAGGCGTCGGATGTGGTCATAGGTACGTTCTGTATTAATGAAAAATCCGTTAAAGTACTGTTTGATTCTGGTGCATCATGCTCGTTTGTTTCAAAGTCTAGAGTTAAGGACTTAGAATTGGAAAACCCCGAGGAAACATCTTTTTCAGTCTCTACTCCTTCCGGGGAGATATTTCATTGTAATACGTTGTTCCGTGAAGTGCCGGTTAAGATAGGGAAAGTAAAATTTCCAAGTAATTTATTTTCTCTAGAAATGGATGACTTAAATGTAATACTTGGGATGGATTGGCTAAGTAGATATAAAGCGATAATAGATTGTGAAGAACAGTCAGTGACCTTAAGTGGACCTAGGGGGGAGAAGGTTAAATATAGGAGTCTTCCTAAGGGACCGAGGATAAAAATCGTATCATCATTAAAAGTCAAGAAGTTAATTAAGCAAGGGCAACCGTGGTTTCTGTGTAGTATAAGTAAAGTAGGGGAGCGGGAGTTGCAGCTTGAGAACATTCCAGTGGTCTGTGGTTTTAGAGATGTTTTCCCAGAAGAACTTCCTGGTATGCCGCCAAGAAGGGACGTGGATTTCTCGATTGATTTAATCCCTGGGACAGGACCGATTTCAAAAGCTCCTTACCGAATGGCCCCAAGGGAGATGGAAGAATTGAAAATCCAATTGGAGGAGTTGTTAGAGAAGAGTTATATAAGACCTAGTGTGTCGCCTTGGGGAGCCCCAGTGTTGTTTGTAAGGAAAAAGGACGGAACGATGCGTCTCTGTATTGATTACAGAGAACTTAATAAGGTCACTGTTAAGAATAAGTACCCATTACCACGGATCGATGATCTTTTTGATCAGTTGCAAGGGGCAGGAGTCTTTTCCAAGATTGATCTGCGGTCCGGGTATCATCAGTTACGCATCAAGGAGGAGGATATTAGTAAATCAGCTTTTAGAACCAGATACGGACACTTTGAATTTACAGTGATGCCTTTTGGGTTGACCAATGAACCCGCAGCATTTATGGGGTTGATGAATCGGGTTTTTAACGCGTACCTCGATAAGTGTGTGGTGGTGTTCATTGATGATATTTTGGTATATTCCAAGAGCCAAGAAGAACATCAAGAACATTTAAGGATAGTCTTGCAGATTCTGCGAGAGAATCAGTTGTATGCTAAGTTTTGGAAGTGTGAATTTTGGTTAGAGCAAGTGGCTTTTCTGGGTCACATTGTTTCTAAGGAAGGAATTTCCGTTGATCCAGCAAAAGTAGCAGCTGTTCGGGATTGGTCTACACCTCGGAATGTTACAGATATCCGGAGTTTCTTGGGATTAGCAGGATACTATCGTCGTTTTGTGAAGGACTTTTCTCGCATCGCTCGTCCACTGACAGCCTTGATGAAGAAGGAAAAGAAGTTCGAATGGACTGAGGAGTGCGAGAAGGCATTTCGGTTATTAAAGGAGAAGTTAACTACAGCCCCTGTGTTGACCTTACCTGACCCATCCTTGGAATACTCTGTCTATAGTGACGCTTCCAAACATGGGTTAGGTTGTGTTTTGATGCAAGATAGAAAGGTGGTGGCGTATGCTTCACGTCAACTAAGGACTCATGAGGTGAATTATCCAACACATGACTTGGAGTTAGCTGCTGTGGTTTTCGCATTGAAAATCTGGCGACATTACCTTTATGGTGTCAAATGCAAGGTCTTTACGGATCATAAAAGTTTGCAATTTTTGTTCACTCAATCCGAGTTGAATTTGCGCCAACGACGTTGGTTAGAACTTATCAGTGATTATGATTTAGAGATTTCATATCACGAGGGCCGTGCGAATGTAGTCGCTGATGATTTGAGTAGGAAATCGAGGCATTCCGTCTCAGCGTTAATAACCTCTGAGGAGTTGTGTAAGGAGTTTGGGAGAATGAACTTGGAGATAATCCAAGAAGGGGAATTGGAAGCCAAGTTGAGTGCCTTGTCTATTCAACCTACCTTTTTCGAAGAGATTATGGCTAAGCAACTGGAAGACCCAAAGTTCATTAAACTTCGGGAGCAGATCAGTGAAGGGAAAGCTGAAGGTTTTACAATTCATGAGGACGGTAGTCTTCGTTTTAAAGGACGGTGGTGTGTGCCGGATGGGTGTAACTCCTTGAAGGAAAAATTATTGAACGAAGCTCATTATTCTAGATACTCGGTTCATCCTGGTGGGGATAAGATGTATCAAGATTTAAAATGCATGTTTTGGTGGTCTGGTATGAAAAAGAATATTGCTGAATTTGTTTCCAAGTGTTTAACGTGTCAAAAGGTTAAGAGTGAACATCGAAGACCAGCTGGGTTACTGCAACCTCTAGAAGTCCCGGTCTGGAAGTGGGATGACATATCTATGGATTTCGTGTTAGGGTTGCCACGAACTAAAGTTGGTAATGATACTCTTTGGGTTATCGTGGATAGGCTTACTAAGTCTGCAAGGTTTATTCCGATGAACTGTAAGTGGGATATGGAACAACTTGCTCGTGCCTATATTCGATACGTTGTTCGATATCACGGAATACCTCGTACTATTGTCTCCGATCGTGATACTCGATACTTGTCACATTTTTGGAAATCATTACAGCAGGCTTTGGGAACCACTCTTCTTCATAGTACGTCTTTTCACCCTATGACGGATGGTCAGACTGAACGTGTCAATCAGATACTAGAAGACATGTTGAGAGCAATAGCCATGGAATGGCAAGGTTCATGGGATGAACATTTGGATTTAGTGGAATTCTCTTATAATAACAGTTATCAGGCAACAATTCAAATGGCTCCGTTTGAAGCACTTTATGGTCGTAAGTGCCGTAGTCCTGTATGTTGGGATGATTTTACTGAATCTGTCACCTTAGGACCTGATATGCTTGTACAAATGACTGAGAAAGTAAAGTTAATTCGCGAAAAAATGAAGGCAGCCCAGGATAGACAAAAATCGTACGCCGATCTCCGACGACGGCCTGATGAGTACGAAGTGGGCGACAAAGTTCTACTCCGTGTGTCTCCGATGAGAGGTGTGGTTCGTTTTGGTGCTCGTGGGAAGTTAAGCCCGCGTTTCATTGGCCCCTATGATATTGTGGAGCGGATTGGGAAGTTAGCTTACCGGTTAGCATTACCTAATGCGCTGGGTAAAGTTCATGACGTTTTTCATATTTCCCAGTTAAAACGTTATGTTGCGGCTCCTTCGCATGTCTTAGACCCGGAACCGTTAGAACTTGATGAAAGCCTCACCTATGAAGAGCAACCTGTTCAGATTTTAGATAGAAAGGTTCGCAGTACTCGGCGAAAAGATGTTGCAATGGTTAAGGTTCTATGGTCAAATCATCGGTCACAAGAGGCAACTTGGGAAACAGAAGCTTCAATGCGAGAGAAGTATCCGCATCTTTTTCCTCAGATTAGTAAGTTACGGGGACGTAACTTTTTAAGGGGGGTAGGAAGCGGTAGAATTTTGCGTTTTACGCGCTTTGAGGTTTATTTTGATCTATTTCTTTTGTTGTGTGCATGTTTTGTCGTTTTTTTTTATGTGTGTGATTGTTGTGTGTTTGTGTTTGTACGTTGAGGTTTTGGGGTCAAAACCTTTTTAAGGGAGGTAGTCTGTAACACCCCGATATTTTCCCGATATATTAAATGATTTGCTAGTAATATTATTATTTTTATTATTATTATTTTTTTTAGAAAAAATATATATTTCTTTTTATTATTTATTTTGTTAGTAGATTAAATCATGAGACTTCAACTTTTAAGGCAATTAAAATCATTTTAAGCCCAAATCTTTTTCCTAATCTATCTTTAACTTCAAAAAAAAAAAAATAAAAATAAAAATAAAAACAAAAAAAAAAAATAAAATAAATGGGAAGTGGAATCATTTGGCCGGCCATATGGAGGGTTAAGGGGGGATTAGTAACCTCTTAGGAAGATTGAAGATTAAGGAATTATTGCCTTCTATAATTATTGCCTTAATTTCCTTAATTCCTTTATTTCCTTAATCTCCTAATTACCTTACATCTTTTCATTTTCAAACCATTTGCAAGTAAGAAAACACTCCCAAAACACTATATTTCTCACGCCTAAATCCTCCACCTTGGTTCATCAATTTTGGTGTTTTGTTCTTGAAGCAATTGTGAGTAATCCTTAATCTAGTTTTTATTTTTTTTAAATTTTAATTTAAATTTCTATGATTTTTATGTGTGTTATTTTATAGTTTATGATTTATTCATGATTTAAAATTCATGTGTGGAAGTATGATGTTTTTCCATTTAAATTAATGTATGGTTTTAGGGTTTTAGATATGTTTACATGTGTATGAAGAATTGTTTGAAGAATGATTGAAAAAAAAAAATATATATATATATATATGTATATACAAAAAAAAAATGGTTGCTCATATAAAAAAAAAAATATATGTGGTGATGGAAATTTATTTTTATTTTTATTGATAAATAGTGGAGATTTATAATGTTGGTAGAGAAATATACATGTATATGTGTGGTGTGTTTGTGTGTGTAAATTGGTGTAAAAAGATTTATTTTTGAGAAAAATATAAATAAATAATTAAAATTTATTTTTGGACGTGATCATGAAAATTATGTAAATTTTATTGTTTAGATTTAATAGGGAATAAAGCATTGAAATTTATATATTTGTGATAAAAAATGAGATCCCGTAGGTTTTGAAGATGATGGAAAAATTGTGTTTTTGGAGCATTTTTGGCTTTAAAATTAAGTTAAAAATACTTATACTATGTTATAAATTATGAAAATTGGTACTCGGGGGTTTTGACGCCTTCCGGACGCAACGGTGAAGTCGGATTTTCAGTTTGACAGTTTTAAGATGAGTTTCTGGACAGATTGTATAGGCTGTCCGGTTTTGTGTATATACCATGTCATAGTATGTGATGGATGTTCATGTTGTGTGTAGTATTCTAGGTATGGATGTGATTGTATATGTGTGTTATGGATGATTTGAGGAAAATGTGTATGTGTGCTTATTTCCCGAATACGATTGAACCTTGTAGGAAGTCGATTCGTGACCGGGAATTGATTAAGACGCTTCCGAGTTGGTTATCTTGCTTAAGGTATGTACACGCAGCGTGGTTCGCATTAGTCCGATGTATCATGTATTAATGATACCCGAAAGTAAGGCATGGGTATATAGAACGAATAATGTTATCGTTCGAATCAATAATTTTATACATTGTTATGATAAGTAGAGGTAGTATGTCCTCACTAACTTAAAAGTGGACGTAGTATGACGTCAATCTTTATATATTGTTTTGATAAATGGAGGTAGTATGACCTCACTAACTTAAAAAGTGGACGTAGTATGACGTCAATTGGTGGAAAAGAATTACTCGCGGTATATGAGGGCATTATGAGCCACCGCGGGGGTATGCATACTTAACTATAGACACCGAAGTAAGGCGAGTGTCTATGGTAGAGGCTTGCTTAGGGGTTAGCTCCCCCTCATGTATTGTCTCACTTATGGAGTTTGGAGTGTACCGGCAGTATGGCTGGATAGTACAGCAGTATGGCTGACTAACTTTTACATGAAAATAAATATTCTTAATAAGCATGATCGAAGCGTACGGTTCTGTGATTTGTTAGCTAATTAATTAAAACTTTCTCTTGTGTTATTATTTATTGGTATGCGACGTTCGCTGACGTGTGCTTTTGGTCTTAACGACCCTGCGATGATGTTGTGTCCTATCTGGGCAATGACTAGCAGTAAGTTAAGTTGCAGGTCTGGGGAGTGAGGATTGTCCCTTGAAGAAATAAATTATTAGGGTAGAAAAGTCTTAATAAGATCTTCAAAATTTAGTTTAAAGAACATTTGGTTTTTATGAGGCGACTTTCGTTCTCAAGTTGTAATAAGTAGATTTAACTTTTCGTTCTTATCCGCTGCTAAGAATTTCTTATTATCTAGTAGATCTTAATAACGCTAATAGAACTCGATCCGCACGTTTTCCTTAACTTCAAAACCGTTTTAAACTGTTTTCTAACATCCCGGTTTGACTCGGATTATAGTTGTCTCGTTTTTAAAAGGTCATTTTCTCTTTTCGTACGACCGAGTTATTCCGAGATGTTACATGAGGAATTCAGCACAACTCGAGGGAAGTATGATTCAAGGCACTGTGAGCGATGAGATTGGTAACCTCATAGCCGAGTATATGGCCATGGCAAAGCCTATTGGACTTCCCACCTCTCAACAAGAAGGAAGGCTTGAGGGAAAAGGAACGATTGGCTCCAAATCGATCACACCTTCTCGAGAAAGTCTTCTACAAGCACACTTGTATGTGTTGCATCATATTCCAGAAGTCCATTCTTTTCTGAATGAGCATTTTGATATATTGCGCACCAAAAATCCTTCTAAGCGGATAGGGCATTGATGCAGTTGTATAATCAGACATTTATTGATTGGTTTCATAATTGAGTATCATGTGAAGAACTCAAGAGTGTATCTGAAACTGTTAAGTGGTTAGCTTTTGGTCCTCGTGATGATGTCAACAAATATGAGGGTTACGATGTCAATGGGTTCACATTTTGGACTGAGGGTCAAGATAAGAAGTCATCTTATCTGCAAAATAGTGGGGTTTCTATTTTGGCGTCATCTACATTTTACGCAAGTGCCTAGGATCAATCGGCGATTGATGCTAAATTGGTATACTACGGGCGGCTACATGAAATATGGGAGCTTGACTACTCTAGTTTCACTATCAGTCTTTTCAACGCAAGTACGTAGATAGTAATCGACGATGAGTAAAAAATGATGACTCTTGTGGATTCACTCTTGTAGACTTAACTCGTTTGCGTGATAGTAAGGAGCCATTTATACTAGCCACACAGGCTTAGCAAGTATTCTACATTGGTTTGTTTGCCACGAAACTTGGCACAAAACACTATTTGGCATATGTTATTGTGCTGAAAGGGTTAGAATTGAAAACAATAGTCATATGCTTGAAATTACGTGTTAAGTTGCGTTTTGAGGTTTTTAAAGCGTTTTTGGCACTTTTTCGCATAAAGTGGTTCAAACTTGGTTTGTGTGCCACGAAACTTGGCACAAAACGCTATTTAGTATATGTTATTGTGTTGAAATGGTTAGAATCCAAAACAATTGTCATATGCTTGAAATTACGTGCTAAGTTGCGTTTTTAAGGTTTTTTAAGCGTTTGTGGCACTTTCTCGCATAAAGTGGTTCAAAATTGGTTTGTTACCCACGAAACTTAGCACACAACACTATTTGGTATATATTATTGTGCTGAAATGGTTAGAATCATAAAAAATAGTCATATGCTTGAAATTACGTGCTAAGTTGCGTTTTTCAGGTTTTTAAAGCATTTTTGGCACTAACATCTATTTTCTCTTAGTGCTTTCGAGAAAATAATCGCATTAATTGCGGCTATTATACGCACTCAAATATATGGACGATCTCTTACAAGCCGAGAAGAACGTTGGAGTCGAAAATATTGATACGGTAAGTATATGTTATGTTCTTAAATTCTAATATTATATATTTAATATTGGTAAAATCTAATGTATAATTATTATATAAACTTTTTTAATTATTTCACATAATATTTAGGTTTTATACGACACTCCACGGGAAACACGCACTTTGACAAAAGGAGAAATGCGCGAATCGAAAGACAAGGCGGCCGTGTATCTCTTTAATTTATGTGTTTGGTTGTGTAATTAATTTAGATTTTGGACTTTTGTATAGGTATATATATAGTTAAATTATTGTTAGATTTTAATATACATATACTTTTGCCATTGTATATATTTATGTATTATTTATGATATTATATATATATATATATATATATATATATATATATATATATATATATATATATATATATATATATATATATATATATATATATATATATATATATATACATACATATATATATATATATACATACATATATATATATATATATATACATACATATATATATATATATACATACATATATATATATATACATATATATATATATATATATATATATATATATATATATATATATATATATATATATATATATATATATATATATATATATATATATATATATATATATTTGTTTATTTTAATGATCGAGTGTGTATTAGTGACGAACTTACGGTGATTATTTGCTCATTACAACTGTGTACATTAGAAATGAATTAGCATTGGATTATTAATCAAACGAAAAAAACCAAAAAAAAAAATAACTATATGCTGCGGTTCAAGGAAAACCGCAGCATATAGTGTGTTTTTTTGCTACGGTTTTAAACCGTAGCATTTAAAAAGCCTATCTGTTGCTATCAATAATGCTTGGGGTCGAAATCGCAGCATATGATGGTAAAAAAACCGCAACATTTGAGGTTTTTTCCACTATTGGTAGGTTGAGGGTAAAAGTTAAGTTAGAATGATAGAGACAAGAGTTAGAGACACATGATTTCAAATTAAGTCGGAGCAAGATAGAGTAAATAAAGTGTGATTTTAAAAGTTTTAAAAGTTTTGGTTACCACGTGGAAAGCCTAAAACCTCATGGTTACCATGTGGAGTTTCCCTCTTTTATTAACATATTATTACATGTTACTCTCTCCTATTCTTCCTACTTGTCCCATTTGCTTTTGGTTATTATAATTTGTATTTTATTCTTAATCTATAAGTTAAAATATAGTTAAGTGAGATTTGGTTTCATTCGTCTCAATGCAAAGATTATTAATATTAAATTTTCATAATTTTTAATTATGCATGATTAAAGGTATTAAAGGTTAAGACGTTACCTCGAGAAATATGAAAAAGGTAGATAGGACAAGTAGGTTGAATAAGAAAGGATATTTTAAGAAATACCTTATTTAGATAATTACATGTTCTTTTAAAGAAAGATTACTTAGAACAATCCAACATTTTTATGATTTTCCTACCATAATCTTACCTATTTATTAACCATGAATAATTCCACATCAAAAGTTATTTACCTAGAGAACTTGGTAACTCAATGACCTGCCATAGTTGGTAATTCACTAAATAAATAAATTGAAAATTAATTGACAATATTTTTGACATTTTATTTTAATCTATCTTTTTCTTAAAAAAACTTGTTATAGCATGTCATCCGGTTACCGGATTTACTCTAGAAAAATCAACCAAAAATTAAAATGGCCCAAGAAAATAGCAACTAAAATAGGAAACAAGAAGTTAAACGCAATAGTTTTGGTTTTCAACATTTTCTTTACCTTTTGGACATTAGTTTTATATCTATTGTCCCACTATTATCATAGTAATTATTTAAATAAATAATCGTAAATTAATAATGTAGGTTTGCGCAATGGATGAATTTTTACTAAAAGATAGAAATTGTGTGTATAAAAGGCTTACCAACTGTGTTTATAATATACAATTCATGCAATGATTAGAAATTTTTTTTAAATTTGCAATTAGTATTAGTGAAGTAGTAGAGATTAGATGTCCTTGTATGAAATGCAAAAATCTTGTCTATAAACATCCAAATGAAGTTAGGGAACATTTGATGCGTAAGGGTTTTGCGGAGAATTATTATGATTGGAGATGTCATTGTAATTTATTACCTGGCACTAGTGGAAAAAAACGTATTTGCTGCTTATCATTTGCTGTGGTTTTGTATATTCGTAGCAATAAATAGGAAAAAAAGTTTTAAAAAAAATAATAATTAATTGCTGCGGTTTTTTTTGGCTTGACCGCATCAAATACATAGCACCAACATTAATTGCTACGGTTTGGCTATGGACCGCAGCAAATAATCCTAAAAATAACCGTTCCATCGCAAAATTAAAAAAAAAAGAAGCATTAATTGCTGCGGTTGGCTATGGCCCGCAGCAAATAGCCGTTGTAATATAGTACACAGCACGCTTCAATTTGTTCATCAGTTTAATTACACAGTACACAGCAAATAACCCGCCATTCTTTTTTCACAAAACTCGACTACAATGTATCGTTCTCTCAAACCCATTGAAAAAACTCGACTACAACGTATCTTTCTTCATCTTCACAAACGTAAGATTAAGCATCAAGATTTGTGTTCGTTTCTTGTGTTCATCTTCATCTTCTCCATACTTAAAACTTCAAACTTCTACTGTTCTTGTTCATCATCAAACTTGATCATCTTCTCCATTGAAATTACGCTTCACATACGTAACGTACAACAATTTCTTCAAAGTCGTTCTTCATCTTCATTTGCAAACTATCGAAAAACGTTGTAGTGTTAACAGCTCTTCATCTTCTTGGTTCATAAACCCACGGAATTTAATACTTGGGTCTTGTTCATCTTCAAAACCCACGACATTAAGGTATTTTTTTTGTCCTTTTAATTTGTTAAGAATTTAAGTTTTGCAAGATATTCATGAAAAAAACTCGAAAATTATGGCAACCGTTTGTATACTAATTTTGTTTCTTTGTTTTTCGTTGTAGATAACATAACCCACGCGAAATCAAGGTAATTATATTTATTTTACTAATTTGCAAGTTCATATCTTTATTGTTTAACATGTAATTTAGTAATGTAGTGAATTTTTGTTTGAAATGTTATTTGCAAATCTGGATACTATTTGAGCAAAATTTAACTATTTATGAATTTTACATTATTCAAGTTTATGTGATTAGTTTGTTAAATATTTGTGTAATTGGTTAAAAATGTGGTTTGTTGTTATAGTTATGTCTTTAACTATTAGAATTAGAATATGATTTTATTTACAATTTAGTGCTTAATATTGAAGTATGAAGTATAGAATTAGAATATGAAGTATGTATATTTAGGGTTAAATATATTTGGTATAAATAAGAGTATATTTTTTTAGGGTTAAATATGTTTGTTAGAAATAATTATATATGTTTAAAAGTTGTGTATTAATTTTGTTTTGAATCAATTAATCACACTAATTAGGATGACAAAAGTTCGTTCTTGGATGTATGGAAGCATTGAATCGTCGGAATTTATTTATGGCGTATTAGAATTTTGTAGTATTTCGGTAGAACATCAAGTTAGGACAGGGGGAGTTGGTTTTTATTGCCCATGTGTCAGTTGTGGCAATGTATCAAAGGTAGATAGTGTTGATATCCTTAGGGAGCACATACTTCGACGTGGGTTTAGGCCTCAATATCATGTTTGGGTTTGGCATGGTGAGGAGGGAGTTTACAAAGAGAAAAGTGTTGTTGAGGACGTCAATAATGTGGCCGATGTCAATGAGGATGTAGTAGATCATGTTGATGGGTATGAGACAGATGAAGAGAATATCGATGAGGATATGGATCGTATTGATGAGATGATGGAGGGAGTCGAGGATGAGTTAGGAAAACGTCCTCGTGTTTTTGACTTGTTGACAGAGGCTTCTCAAAAGCCTTACCCTGGATGTACAAAGTTCACCAAACTAACAGCAGTGTTGACAATTTTCAACATTAAGTCAAAGTTCAATTGGAGTGACGCTAGTTTCACAATTTTATTAGAAGCGTTAGGTGAGATGCTTCCTTAGGGAAATGAACTTCCAAAGTCGACATATTATGCCAAAAAGCTCATGTGTCCTTTCGGCTTAGAGTACCAAAAGATTCATGCGTGTCCGAATGATTGTGTGTTGTATCGGAATGCAAACGAGAACTTAGAAGAGTGACCTAGGTGTGGGTTATCGCGCTACAAGCGTAAAGGGGCTCGGGATGCTAAAGGGCCCTCGGCTAAGGTATTGTGGTATCTTCCAATAATACCTAGATTCAAGCGCTTTTTTTCTATAAAGAAAGATGCGTTAAATTTGAGGTGGCATGCAGGTAGGTTGAAGAAAAGTCACTTGCTCACACATCCATCTAATTCTCTGGAGTGGAAGAGTATTGATAGGTTGCATAAGACTTTTAGGGATGAGGTTCGTAATTTAAGGCTCGGACTGTGTACGGATGGAATGAACCCATTCCGCAATCTTAGTTCTTAACATTGTACTTGGCCGGTACTTTTAGTGATCTATAATTTGAGAAAGATGTGGGATGAAGGCGTTTCAGTGTTTGATGCATATGCTAATGGGAAGTTCACCTTGCGTGCAATGCTTTTATGCACCGTTAATGATTTTCCGGCATATGGCAACTTATCGGGGTATAAGAACAAAGGGAAGAAAGCATGCCTAATATGTATCGATGACATGGAATCCACGTGGATTCCTAAATGCAAAGACGTATTCATGAACCATCGAAAGTTCCTCCCACGAGACTACCAATATCGTAAGAAGAAGAAGTTGTTCAACGGGGAGATTGAGGACCGTGTAGCTCGTCAACCGTTAACCGGTTATGAGGTTTATGAACAGGTTAAGGGAGTTGAGACTGTATTTGGTAAAAAGGGGCAAGTACAAGGGGGTGAAGACCGAGTATGGAAAAAAGAATCAATCTTTTGGAAGCTTCCATATTGGAGAGATCTACAGGTTAGGCATTGTCTTGACGTTATGCATATAGAGAAAAATGTATGCGATGCCATACTCGGGACTCTCATGAACATTCCGGGTAAGACAAAGGATGTTATGCGAGATTGCTTTGTAAGAGAAGAAATAGAGGAGATGGGTATCGAGATAGTAGAGAATGGGGTAGTGGCATCGATGATGGAGGTGACGTCTGATTTGTTTGAGGAGATAAGGATGAAACAGACTGAAGATATACATCTAATTGAGAAGGCTTCCATAGTGGTAGAAACACCTGACCCACATTTTAGTATTCATGAGGATGGCAGTTTGCGATACGACTATAGATGGTGTGTGCCTAACGATTCCGACCTACGTACTCGCATTCTGAGAGAGGCGCATAGTTCATGTTTCTCCACACATCCGGACTGATAAGATGTACCAAGATCTCAAGAGAACGTTTTGGTGGCATGGTATGAAAAAGGATGTTGCTAATTTTGTTGCCAAATGCTTAACCTGCCAGAAGGTCAAGATAGATCACCGTCGACCTCAAGGTTTACTTCACCCGTTGTCGATACCCGAATGGAAGTGGGAATCGATATCTATGGATTTTGTGTGTGGACTACCGAGGACTACGAAGGGCAACAATATGATTTGGGTCATAGTTGATCGATTGACAAAATCGGCACATTTCATTCCGATGAAGGACACTTGGAACAAGCATCAGTTGGCTTTAGCGTATCGACAGCAAGTGGTGAGACATCACGGAGTTCCACGAGATATAACCTCAGATAGAGATGCTCGGTTCTTGTCTAATTTTTTGCAAAAGCTACAGGATTCTTTGGGTACTGAGCTGAGAATGAGCACAGCATTTCACCCAGCTACAGATGGACAGACAGAGCGGACGATACAGACGCTTGAGGATATGTTACGAGCATGTGTCTTAGATTTCGGGGGTTCATGGGATGATAAGTTGGATATGATAGAGTTCTCGTATACTAATAGTTATCATTCGAGTATTGGGATGGCACCATTCGAGGCACTTTATGGTCGTAGTTGTCGTAGCCTTGTATGTTGGAATGATAGTTCGGATACGGTAGCTGTGGGACCGCCTTTGATTCAGGAGATGATCGAGCAAGTTCAATTGATACGCATGAGGATGAAAGCAGCTCAGGATAGGCAAAAGAATTATGCAGATCAACGACGTCGACCTCTTGAATTTCAAGTTGGAGATAAAGTCTTTCTTCGAGTTTCACCAACTAAAGGCGTGATGAGGTTTGGGAAGAAAGGTAAGCTCAGTCCAAGATTCATTGGACCCTACGAGATCCTTGAGCGCATAGGCGAGGTCGCATATCGACTTGCGTTACCTGCGTCTATTGATAGAGTGCATGATGTGTTTCACGTATCTCAATTAAGGCAGTACATCTAGGATGACTCACACGTTCTTCAACCCGAACAATTAACCTTGGATGACACCTTGCAATATGAAGAGACTCCCGTTCAGATTCTAGATAAGAAGACGCGTGATACTCGTCGAGGTAGTGTAGCACTTATGAAAGTGCTATGGTCTAATCACGTTACCGAAGAGGCCACGTGGGAGGCAGAAGATGCCATGAGACGCGATTATCCTTGGTTATTTGTTTAGGTATTTATATTTTTATCGTTTTATATGTATTGCATCTCGTTAATCTTATAAAGTTAAGTTCGAGGACGAACTTCATTCTAAGTTGGGTAGAATCATAAGATTTCGAATTAATACTTAGTTTTAGCGATGCTAAGCCTTAAAATTTTGATTAGTTCACATAGTTGTACGAGTTATATAGATTCTTTCAATGCATAAGTATGAGTAATTGGGTAACATAGTCTTATGATATGTATGATAGCTGGATATTTGAGTTTGTGCTTGAGACTTGACTTAACTTCGAGGACGAAGTTCTTCTTAAGTTGGCTAGAATGTGACATTCGGGAATTTAAAATAAATAAAATCATTTTGGGCCTTTAACTAACTAAAATTAATACCCAAATCAGAAACTTTTTCCCCAAATCCCATTCACCTTCACCGTCATCTCTTCCTCTTCTTCTTCCTTCTCATTCCTTCTTCTTCCTTCTTAAACCGACACCCTTCCCACTTTCCTTTTCTTTTTCGTTCCTTCTTCTTCTTCGAGCGGCAGCAGCACTGGCACCACCTTCACCATGTTCTTCCTCCTTCTTCTTGTAATTGTTGGTGTAAACAAACTAAGGTATTAAATCTCTTAATTTCTATGTGTAATTTCATTTTACTCATCTTTTATAATCGATTTTCTTTTCATATGTTTGGACCCTAACTATTTCTAATCGAAATTACATGTGAAATCAATATATATTTGTAGAATTTATTCCATTAAAGAAGAAAGATCTGAAAATCCTTTCATGTTCTTTGTTCATCCATTTCGAAGGCTTTAGTTGGGTTCTTTTTAGTGTTGATTAGTATTGGTTTTTGGGTTATTTGATTTCTAGTATAAAGTTTGGTATTTATTGAAATTTCAGTCCGGAATTTGAACGTTCTGTTGTGGCCACTTTCGAAGTAGTTCTAATTGTTTTTGGGTTCTGGTTCCTTCATAAGAATTGTAGAGCTCCGAGTCACGGTCGCGTGGGCACTTGAATCGCCCCAAAATGAGTTCGTATGAGGAAGTTATGCCCAAAATGCTAGCAGGGTGTCTTGTAAATTCGAAAATGATTATTTTTTTATTTACTTGTTCATATTTAAAGTTGGAGTTCAAATTGAGTACTCTTTTTATCATGTGTTTAGGGTTAGTAGTTATCCTTCAATTGGGTTTTATTAATATGAGGTTGATTTCATTGACATACTTTCATTAGCGTGCTCCTTCGTCAAGAATTAAGCTCTAATTTTTGTTGAATCTTGAATTTATATAGTTAATTGGATGAGTTATGTTGATTGGGAATATTAGCTGGATATGAGATATTGGATAATTATTGTTAGGATTTAGGAATTTATGGCAAATAATGATGATGATGATGATGATGATGTCTTGATTTTGGTTGGGTTAATGAACTTCTCACGTAAATGTTAGTTGTTCATGGAGGTTTTGATAATGATGATGACAAGTAATTGAGTAAAATGATACTCTTAGGTGATATATTAGATGTTTGTTGATTTGAGAACTTGTTATGGGTATTATGTTGATTGATAGATTTGGGTGAAGTTGAGATTAATCATTTTGGGTTGTGGATACTCATTAAGAGCTAATTGTTAGATGATTTAATATTTTAGATGGATTATTAAATTCTTTATGAGCAATAGCAATTGTGGGCTAGAATGGTTACTTCCAGTTTAATAAGATGTAAATGGTGAATTAAAGATCAAGTTTTACTAGTACATGATGCTTAGAAATGTTAAAACCAAGAGTAATGGGTAAGTATCGAATAATTTGATATTCTTGAAAGTATTATGTGATTCTTTGAGGATTTCTAACATTGAGTTTGAATGTATATATTAGTGTTTTAAGTGGAAATATTAGAATAGCTGGTGAAACTATGCGTTCTAAGGATGAGCAGTAATGAACTATATGAACCTAGCTGTAGTATCGTATGCGTTGTTGTGATGCTATGTTGTTATGCTTCAGGAGGCGACTTTATCGAAGAGCCCTTCTAATAATCGTGGGGTAGCAGACTTAGCCTCTTGAAGCGTTCTTTTTTGGTGAGTAGTAACAGTCCCTTAAAAGGGGTCTGGCCAGGCTACCATTTGTAAAATGTTTATTTAAAGTTTGTGAAATTTATATGATTGTGATAAATGTTTATGAATGGTTATGCTGATATTGATATGGTCAATGGATCGGGCTTGCGAGCTGGTCATTGACGGAGTTGAGGAACGTGGTTCCCTACTCCCTGTTTTTGAAGCGAATTGTCATTGAGATATTGACTAGCTTCACCCGAGAGAGACATAGCCTTAGAGCTATGGATGTTCCTCTCAACTAGACTCCCTGTGCGCACATAGATTTAGGAAACTGATGTTGCTTTTAAACCATTGTTTTGAATTGCTGTGTTTAATTGTTTTGGATTGTTCCTTCTCACTCTGTTTAATCTGATTCCTTATTGTTTCCATCTTTTAGCTGATTACAGATCGGATCCGGTCGGGAATAATCGGGTTAGCCATGTTGATGAGAGTGCTAAGGATGTCCTTTTGAGCTGAGGCCGTGAAAGCTTATAGATTGTATTAGGAATTTGTTTAATGTATATTAGTTCTAATTAGTTCTGATTATGTTGATTATAATGGACTCATAGTGATTTGTATGGTTACTTTATGTATAGATTAGATATTGGGTTTGAGATTTAGCTGTGTTGGTTTCGTTATAGAGCTGGTGATACCTTTGCCCAGGTTTTGGGATATGATTTAAGTTTCTTGGGAAATAATCCCCGTGACGACCCTGTTTACCCAGCCAACGATATGTCGGGTTGTTACAATGATGAAGACAGAGTAAGTATGCGTGAGGAGGGAAAAGGAAGCGCCAAAGCAAATAAATAAGAAACTAACGATGGTTGGTTTTTAAAAAAATTAATGGAAACTTAATGGAAAAAACTTAAAAAGTGTCACGTTTATAATTAGCAAGATATGCTGGGGGTACCATTGGAATTCGAAAAACACAGGGTACCAAAGATAAAGTACAATAACACAGGGGTACCATTTCCCTATTAATTATAATGTTATTTTTTTGGTATTTTTATTGTTATATTATATTATTATTAATTGCTTTGAAATTTTTTGTTTATTTTTACTATATATAAAATTGCATTTAAAATTATCTCAATCGAGGAGCAAATTGTTTGTTTTTCTATTATATTCAAAATTTTCTTAATACTATAAACTATATATTAAAATTAAAATCGCATATTATTCTTAATATGAAAATCATATTAAGAATAATATACGATTTTATTTTTAAATTTTTTTTAATGATGGCGAATTAGTGGGGACGTGAATCTAGTCGCCAAAAGTAAAGACATGGAGACAGGTTGGGGACTAGAGTTGGTTGCCGGTTGTAAAGAAGTGGGGGACTGGTTGGGGACCAAAATTAGTCGCCAGTAGTAAGTAAATGGGGACTAGAAAGAGACTTGTTCTTCTAGTCGCGAATGGTGACCAGTTACTCACTATATCATTAGTCGTCAATGGTGACTAGATTGGGACTACTTATTTCTTCCCGACAGTAATACATGCAACTAGGGCTTCTAGTCCCTATCTGGTCGCCAACTTCAATTTCCTGACTAATTGGTGAC
The DNA here is from genome assembly GCF_026212465.1 of Amaranthus tricolor. Taxonomy (NCBI): domain Eukaryota; kingdom Viridiplantae; phylum Streptophyta; class Magnoliopsida; order Caryophyllales; family Amaranthaceae; genus Amaranthus; species Amaranthus tricolor. The sequence goes on from NC_080049.1 coordinate 18,162,063, forward strand.
CTATGTCTTAGTCGCCAACATTAGTTGTTTTTGTAGTGGAAAGAAATCACCCCAAGTGGATGCTTCAAATACTTTGGCTCCATAGAATTAAGTGTGAGAGGAACAAATAGAGAGTGACTACTGAAATATTATGTTATTGAGGTTTGCTCATAGAGTTATAGAGTAAGATTTATCGAATGACCATTAGACCAACGTTACCATATGGATCAAAATTATGAGATTGAAAAAGAAACATAGTAGAAGGATGGAGTTGCGGAATTGCAAATGCGTTGATGGAAGAGTGGGAATGCATTATGGGATAAAATTCAAAACAAAGATATAACAAAGGAATTAGAGTTGCAAATATTGAGGAAAAAATAAAAGAGAATTGTTTGAGATTGTTTTGACATGTGTTTTAAGAAATGGGTCGGATAAGGGTCAGATTGAGCTGAAATAAAAACGGGTCAAATCAGGCGGAGCTCAAATAAATTAAAACCAGCTCAAATTCCTCGTGCAACCCAGTCTGACCCATTTATAATTATGTTCTTGTATATTTCCATTGACATAGACAATTAAGATTGATTAAAATGCCTTTATTACGTGATTTTGTCACTCATAATTAGACTTATTTATTATAAAATAGATAAATTTTCTTTTTAGATGATATCACTATGAAATAATTTTAAATTGGGTTAAATAGTCCAACTAAATTAGCTAGAATATTAACTTTAGGTATTAAATCACTGGAAAAATTATTGTGAATATTCCAACATATTTTCTATTACCTGCCAATAATCTCATTTTTGAAAATTTTTTAATAATCCAACCTTTATTTTTAGTTTGTTGCCAATGGACCCTTCAATAAAATGACTTGCTATATCAGGTTACCTCTCATCTTCTTCTTTCTTTATAATAATTCAATCTATTTTCCATTACCGACCAATAATACCACCTTTAAAATTTTTGTTAATAATCCAACATTTGCTTTCTGTTTGTTGCTAATGAACCATTCAAGAAGCTAAATGAAATTGATATTATTTCCCAACCTTATGAAGTTGATCATTGCATAAATAATAATTGTCTTTACATACATATCCCATCAATTAGGGGTGTTCAAAAATTTTCGACTCGGTTGACTCAACTCGTTGACCCACATCCTAAATGGTGGGCCAATTTTTATAATCAGTATAATTATAAAAAATCAAATAATAGTCGTATGTTTTTCACATCTCTTCAAAGTATACTACCCCTTTAAATCAGTGGCAAACAGAAATTGAGTATTTTAAAAAAAGGCGAAGAAGACCGAAAATGACTTAGAGGACTAGAGTGGAAAAAATATGAAGGTTTTAGATTCTAGAGTTACAAATTGAGATGTTAGAAAATTAAAATGAATGGAGATGAAGAATCCATGTGGACGACCATTTGAAACCGTTATATTGGTTCATGTAGTCGACCCTAATCTTTTGCGATGAAGGCTCTAACATTCATGTTATTAATTTATATGTACATGTCATATAACTCTTTAATCAATGAATTCAGTTGATTTCAAATAATATTTAAGAGCTCATTCTCTTCCCCAAATCAATGCTTTGCTCTTTCAAATTAAAGAACCTACCCCACAAGGAATTTATGGTAGATTTCCTAAGTTAATATTATAATAAATTATAATTAATATTCCATCCGAACCAATTTAGATGTCCCGTTTGCTTGGGCACGGTTATTAAGAATGGTGTGGGGTCTATTAAAAAGGGTAAGTAGTAAAGGGTAAGTAGTGAAGGGTAGTTGGGTAAGTAAGGTATATGGGGGTATATTCGTAATTACTTGTGTGAACTAAGGATATTTAGGTAAAAAAAGATTGACAAAAATAGAAATTGGACAACTAAAAAGACTTTGCCAAATAAGGAAATGGGACAACTAAAATTGGTTCGGAGGGAGTATAATTTTATGTTTAAAGATGATGATTTTATTTGGACATCTTAAATTTACTCCAATTTATTGTTTGACAAAATAAAAAAATTTAAATTTGAATTTAAGCCAATTTCATCATTATTTAAACAAGTCTTAGGAGAGACGGTCTTTATGAGAGATGACTGTTACAATTGACACAATAAAATTTGAAAAAAAATTCAAAAAATGAAAACTAAATGATACATGATATTTTCAAGAAAACAATTACCTTCCTCACGCTTATTATATTTCTAAAACTCCTCTTAATGAAAGTTACGGACATTAAACCCTAATTTACACATAAATTTCTCACAATAATAAATAAAATTCATAGAAGAACTAATCAAATCATCCAGAAGGAATAAGATGGAAGGATTTATGTTGTTGATAAGTTTTCAGTCTCAATTAAAATACTTTATTCCTCCCTCTTCAATGGAGTTTGTTTTTTATAATCAAAAATTTTCTGTTTCTCTCTCTTCAGTGGAGTTTTTTTTTTTTATTATTATTTTTTTTATAATGGCTCATTGTAGATATTTCTACGTTTTTAAATAGCTTTTGTAATCAATATAGTAGGCATTATTATCAATAGAAATAGGGGTTTTAATGAGTCATAGTAGTTGTTATTACCAATAAAAGTAGATGTTATAATCATTCATAGTAGGTATTTTACATGTACAAGTGGGTATTATGATGATTTATTGTACATGTTTTTATAAATAGAAGTAGTCATTTTAATGATTCATTGTAGGCATTTTTAAACCAGTAGAAATAATTTTTTTTTAATGATTCGTATGAGACAACATAATGCAACTTTGTATCTTAAAACACCTATTTATTTAACATAAGGTATCTACTTTAATGTCTTAAAACATCTATTTTTGGATCTTAAAACTTTAATACTCTAAACACTTAATATAAGTAACTAAAATGCCCACTTATATCACGCAAAATGTAGAATTTAAAAACTCATACTTTAATACTATAAAACACCTACTATAAGTAGTTGAAATGTGCTTATTATCTTGTAAAATAACGAAACTAAAAACGCCTACCATAATACCACAAAACACCTATTGTAAGTAACTAAAAAGCCTACTTATTATCTTGAAAAATTAAGAAACTGAAAACTTTAATTAATACAATTAAACACCTACTATAAGTAGTTAGAAAGCCTACTTATTATCTTGCAAAATGATGAAATAAAAAACTCTAACTTTAATACCATACAATACCTACTTCAGATATAAAAAAAAAAAAAACCCTTCATATATTAAACACCATTACTTCACATATCATAAAAGCTTATTGCAAATATTAAAAATATCAACTTTACATACTAAAAACTTCTACTGCATATATTATAAACACATACTTCTCATGAAAACCAGGATCGTCTTAAACAAACTAAGGCCCTGTAAGAATATCATAAAACGGGCCCTTCATCTTTTATTTGAAGAAACTTTTAAACAATTGATTGTAAGAGATTTGTACTAATTTTTAGAAGAAATTTTAGTCTTGCATAAATGTAATTTTGGAACTTTGAATTATAAGATGAAAATATTAAGGGTAAACAATAAATTAGAATAACATAACACGATGTAGAGAAATCCATTAAAAAAAATTATCATAACAACATTGATAAAAATAGTGGTGTTAATTTATGATAAAATTGAACACAATATAAACTAGGAAAAATTGCTTCTAAAAGGTTAACCTATAGTTGGTCTGTAAATAAAGGGCTAACCTTTAGTTTATTCTACAAAGGGCCAACCTTTACCTTCTATTTGCAAAGAAAAAGCTTTCTGGTAACAACTACCTATAATTACCAGTTTTTATTTTAGAGTTTATAAATGGGTAAGGACGTCCAGTACAATCTTTCACGCCACAATTCCTTTGTACTTCTTCGTTTTCTCTTTGTCTTTCTTGCTCTCTTCCCCCCCCCCCCCCCCCCCCCCCCCCCCCCCCCCCCCCCCTACAAATATAAATGGCTCTAGTTCTTCAAATTCTAGTCGACACGTTGTGCTCCTTTGTGTTCAAAATTTAAGATAAAACCCTAAAAATTCAAATTTGCATATTTACAAAATCAACAATCTAAATTAAGGAAAACCAAATTCTAAGTAAAATTCGAACCATTTAAAAATTTTAGTTGAGCAAAAAATTTTAGTTTTACAATATTAACTAATATATTGGCTAGGTAGGAGCTTTCATTAAAGACATTCCCTCTTACTAGTAAAATAGTCCTTTCTTTGTAAATAGGAGGTAAAGGTTGGCCCTTTGTAGAATAAACTAAATGTTAGCCCTTATCTGCAGACCAACTATAGGTTAGCCTTTTAGAAGCAAATTTTTCTATAAACTAATACTCCTATTTTTTAAAAAAAAAAATCTCAATTCTTGAAGATGAAAATTCAAATTTAAATTTGAATTGAAAATGAGAATTAAAATAAATATAAAATAAATTTCAATGTAAATTACTTTTTTATAGAGTTGTCCTAAAGTGACCTGACTCGAAAATTCGAACCGAAACTGAAAGTAAACCGGCCCGAAAATGTGTTTCTTTTTTCGGTTTATCGAACCGACAGTACCCGAACCGGTTGACAACCGAAAATGGAAAAACTAAACCCGAGCTGTAACCGATTTTTGTAACCGACACATAACCGTTAACCGAGATTACCCGAACCTAATAATGACTGACCAGAGTCATATCCGACATCATGCTCGAAACCGAATTCTATACGGCTAAAACCGACTTAACCCGAACAAATTTTAGATCGAATTGCTGTAAACCTGAACCAATTTTTAACATAGAAGTATGATAGACTCATATTCAATCATCTTATTTGCTAAGCTAATAAAGTGTTAGATATTTTAATAAATTAAATTTTATAAATACGCGATTTCCTATATTTAGAGTTAATATCAATGGTCAATGTTTATTTAACTACTTTTAATCGAATTAGATGAATATTGATAGAACTTTATAATTTTAATTTCCGGTCAAACAAGTAAAAGTAACAAAATAATAATGATTACTAATTAATTTGCATTTTAACTATTTTGCTTTAAATAAATGAAATCTTGTCATCAGTTAAAAATTGACTAACAACTTAATTTGATATTGATTTGATCGATGGTAATTAGTAATAAGTAGCTGAATTTTGATTTAAAAAAAAAACTCGAACCGGATCTGTACCCTACAAAACCGAACGAATTAGTAATCAATGACAACCCGAGACCGATTGACACTCGACACGAACTTCAACCGACACCGAACTGATGCTAACCCAATAGCTTGAATAACCGATCTCCAACCGAACCGTGACTAACCGACTCGACCCGAGTGTGACCCGTTGTAACACACAGCCAAAAAATAACCGATCCGAAATGCAACCGAATCGAATGACACCCGTCCGAAACCCACGCAATCACCTGAATGAACACCTCTACTTTTTAAGAATCAAATTGACCATTTGATGTTATCTGATGGAGTACTAACTAAGAATTAATAACTAGACTTGATAATTACTAGACTTGGAAAAACTGTCGATCGGTCGGGTTTCGGGCCAGATTAGTTTTGGTTGGGTCATTTTTGAGTCAGGTTAGTGCAAGATTGGGTTAATTTTAGCTCGGATCACTCCGGATATGGGCGGGTTCGAATTGACCCAACAGGTTACCATTTTATTTTTTACTTGAAAAAAGTATGAAATTTCTTATTTTATCATCAAATTTGAAAATAGAAGATAATCTTATTTTTTTGAAAAATTTATTTACTATAACGCATAGCGAAATCACGATAAAATTAATAACAGCAAAATTTTCAAAAGATTAAATAATAATAATTCAACATAAAGAAACATTAAAAAGTTTAAAATGCAATACAACAAAAAGATATCCAAATGGCTCAAACATAATACAATAATTCAAATATTAAGAATACAAAAGTAAAGAACATGTTAAATAAAGAAACATTAGTTTTTTTATTTGTGCGCGCAAATGGAGAAGTTTTACCCCTTTTTTAACAGCTGCACAACCCAACGAGTCCAACCTGACCTTGATCTGACCAACTTGTTTTCTAATGTGCTTCTCGAGTTCGGTCATTTTCCCTGTTCGGGTTAAATTTTTTGGGTTTCAACCCAATTTTTTCTATCGGTTTTGCGAGTCAATTTTTCCCAGGTATGCTAATAACTAAAAACTATAGTTTGTCTCAAAAAAAAAAGGAAATTAATTAAGGCCATTAATGAGATAAACTAAAAACTAAAAACTATTCGTCAGGCCTGCTAAAAACCCTCTATTTTGCATAGCCTAAACACCAACTTCATATGATAAACATCTATTTCACATTTTAAAAATACCTACTACACATACCATAATCACCTTCCTCATCTAACATAAACACCTACTTTATAAATCATCCCCAACAACTTTTCACACTATAAACACATATTGTAAATATTATAAACACTTATTTTACATACCATAAACACTTACATCATACACCATCATGTCCTACTTTATCTACTATACATACCTACTTTATATACAATAAATTCTTATTTTATAGACCATGAACACATACTTTAACATCGGTAGTGATGGCCACGGTCAGAGTTAGGCCGGTTCCATCTGGGACCTGATTCGAACGTTTTTGGTTCTGGTTCTAGTTTCGGGTGGTTCCAAACGGTTCCTTGGTGCTTCATGAGGCGATTCTGGTGGTTCCAACTCCCGGGTCGAGCTGGTCGGACCATCGGTTTTATTCTTATTTTTTCTTTAAATATAATATAAAATACTATAATAATGCGGACTTACCCTTATTGATTACTTGATTATTAGCGGGATTTATTGCTTGTCATCGTTATTAAAATATTTACTAAAAAGAAGGAAAAAATAAATTAATAAGTAATGATAAAGATGATTAATAAAAAAAAGAGGGAGAAAATGGACTTGAACCTAGTATCCCAAAGAAATACTAAGCTGCCTACGTATCCCGAAGGAATCAAAGCCCACGTAGTTCTTTGTCATACGTTTTATTTATAGTTGTTGAATGTTGATTGATCGCTATATGATATTCATGATCCTATTCATCTTCGACATCATCATCGTATTGGTTAGATGCTTCCGCTGTCTCTCCTCCCGACGATGATGCAGATGTATTCATCATCGTCTTGATCATCATCGTTCTTGAGTCCTTGTGTTCGGATCTCCGCTTGATCCCAATCTTTCTTCAAACACATATTTAAATAGTATTTGGAGCAAGACGAGATCTCTTTTCATCTAGAACTTTTCTACCTGCACTAAAAGCAGACTCCGACGCAATAGTAGAAGCAGGAATTGCAAGGAAATCCTTTGCAATTCTCGATAATATGGGGAATTTTATTGATTTTTCTTTCCACCATTGTAAAATATTATAACTACCTTGTTCAATTTCAAAGTGATGTTTAAGATAATTATCTAGTTCTAAATATGAAGCGAAGGGTGACGAAGAAGATAGTCTTACAAAACTATCATCTTAGCTTATTATGTTAGATATTATGAGATTATAATAAGTGGGACGTGTTGTAACTGGACGGTAAACGATAGCCTTTTTCAAATGTTGGTCCATTGTCCACTGTCGGCTTCAACTTGTGGTCCCGCTAACGCTTGTTGCATGAGTTTCTTTTGTGATTCCATGCTTCTTTGCCAAATATTTGTTGAAAGATCCCGTACCACCACCTAACACGTATTCACAAAGCACAATAAATGATTTTTAATACATTCTTCATTTACAAAATATAAATATCATTTATAAAAACTTAAAAAGTATTTACCTGTGCTGAAATTGTATGAAATTAATGGTTTTACCCCTTGACTTTTACAAATTTGACAAGTTTCACAAGAAAACATCTGGATGGTCGGTTAGTTGTTCCGTAAAATACGACCACATGTGAAACAGCTCTACCACTAAAAGGTGGCATTGCTGGAAAAGGTTGTCTTACTGGTTGCTCTTCATCTAAATTTAAACATAAAGACATACTCAAATACCACGATATATAATTAAATAATAATTTAAAATTTAATCAATTTGAAGAATAAAATTATAAAACTAATCGATACTTTGGAAATTAACTCGTTTACTATGAGCTTGTTGTTGTTGTTGTTGTTGTTGTACTTCTAGTGATCTTGTTGATGATTCTCGAGATCTAATTATCCTAATAGGGGTTATTGGTTCCTCTTCTTCTTCTTCAATTTGTATATCTCTTTCTACTTCTTCTGCATAATCGTGTAATTCTTGGTCATACCTTTCTCGATAATTTAGTTCATAATTACTAATTAAAGGTGTATATCGACAGAGTTGAAGTGGCCTTTGTTTTGGAGCTAGAGTCTCCTAATGATTTTGCCATTTTAGTAATTTTTTTAGAGGCTTTTTTCAAAAATAAAGACATGATAATATTGAAATAATAATGTAATGAACAAAATAAATAAATAATTAAAAGACTAATTATGTAATTAAGAAATAATAAACAGACTAATTATGTAATTAAGAGAATAATCATGTAATTAATTAATTAAGTAGATAGAGTAAGTAGAGAGAGTAGGAGAAGAGATGAATTGTGAATGAAAATGATTGAAAGTCTGGAGTATTTATAGAGAAATGCACAACGGCTAGTTAACGGCTAGTTTTGACCGGTTCCAAAGAACCGCTGGGCTGGGTGAACCGGACGGTTCCGGTTCCAAGGAACATTTGGGCCGGGTGAACCAGCCCGCGGTTCTTTGGTCCGGTTCCGGCGGTTTTTTCCAGCGTTTCACGATTCCAGCAATTTTTTTCCCAACAGTTTAACGGTTCCGCGGTTCAGATGTTGTCGCCAACGCAACCGGTTCTAGGACGGTTTCAAGCGGTTCGGTTCCGGGTAACCCGCTCCGTGGCCATCACTAAACACCGGTAAACACCTATTTTAACCCATATAAAAACCTACACACTTTATATAAACATTAAAGATTAACCACTATGGTATAACTAGGGATGCAGGCGGGGCGGGTCTAATAGGAGACCCGCACCATCCCCGCCCCATCGGGGCGGGGATGGGTCCCGGTTTGATGGGTCATGGGGCGGGTACGGGTATAAAATTCATACCCACCGCGGGGATGGGGATGGGGATGGGTTTTAGGTGTTACCCGCCCCATCCCCGCCCCGCCCCGCCTCACGAAATGTACAAGTTTTGAGAATTGGAATACCCTAAATTATTTTTCAAATTTCTGAAAACCTTGAATAATTTTCAAATTTTTTTAAAAACTTTAAAAACCCCAGTTTATATTTCTTTTAAAAAAAAAGTTTCAAAACCCTAAATACTTTGGGCCTTTGAAACCATCCATAGGATAATTTGCTTCACTGCTTCAAAACCCTAAATTATTTCTTTCAAAACCTTGAATACTGGCCATCATTTGCATGAATTGCTTCACTGCTTCATTTGCTTCACAGCCTTCACTGCTGTCGTCACTTCACTGCTGCACTCCCATCTTCTTCTTCTTCTTAAAACACTCCCATCTTCTTCAATCTTGCTGCATATCGTCATCTTCTTCAATCGTCTCTATCTTTTCTCCAGTCATTGGGTAAGTTTCTGATTTTCTTCAATCGTCATTTTCTTCAATCGTCTCTGTCTTTCCTGATCTGCATATCGAATATAATTTTATTAGATGATGTATATGTTGCTTGCTTTCCACTTCTGCTCGTTTCTGGTATAAAACATGGGTTTTGATTGGTTTATAAAGTAGCAATTTTGTGATTTTGTGATTTTTTGATTATTTTATAACTCAAATTCTACATTTTATGGTAAATTTCATTTCTTTTATTTGCCTTAAAAATGTCGATCAAATAACTATACAAACATACAATTTCAAGAAAATATAGAATTCAAGATTCAAGAATAACAAAGCAATATGATCTACATCTTGTTGACATTTACATTCAGATTGTTAGGAAGAAAATATGAGTTTTGAGTATTGATGAAGAAAGAAAGGGGAAAAGAGAAAATGTGGAAAAAAATAATTGAAAATAAATATGTGACACAGATGGGTATTAAGCGGGGATTTGACAGGTGGTGGGGCGGGTAAAATGAGTATTAGACGGGGATGGATACCCAGATGGGGATGGGGATGAGGATGGTATTAGGTACAAACCCATCGGAGCGGGGACGGGGAAAAAAATTATACCCGCCGCGGGGATGGGGATTGATTTACCAGATGGGGATGGGGATGGTAACGTCAATACCCGCCCCGCCCCGCCCCGTTTGCATCCCTAGGTATAACACTAAAAAATAATCAAAAATAAACTAAATAATTATTACCTGCAAAATTAGGTTGAAGAATAACAAACAATTGAAAAAATAGAGTAAGAATTGTGAAAAAAAATTGCATAAATTTAGATCAGATTAATGAAAGGAAATTAAGTCTTCTAAATGATAAACTGTAATTGACATTATAAGAGGAGCACATGTTTTTTTTTTTGTTTTTTTAAAAATTTTTTTTTATATTATTTTTTAAGTTTTCAATTTTTTTTTTTGTAAATTAAATTTAATTACTTTTAGGCCGGCTCAAAATATCTTCAAAGAGACAGTTACTTTTAACGATTATTGTTATTTAAAAAATAACTAAAATTAAGAATTTGAAAACAACCTCTTAAACCTTACTATTTCGTTTTTCATTTATGATTCCATTATTAAAATTTATAATTTAAAATGACATACTTATTATTAAATATAACCTGAAGCTATTCAACTTTTTTTAAGTTTATGATTATTGACAGTTAGTTTTATAAATTATTAAATTGTAGTAAACAGTCTAATACAGGATGAGCTGAAAATATAATTTGTTTGTTTGAAATGGTATTTGTTATTTTCAAAGACAAAAGAAAACAAAAACTTGATAACGAGGATATAATAGAAGTAATTCTCAAGATAAATCTTCTTACATTTTAAATAAATCTTAATTTCAAAAAATCAATAACTTAGATCACACAAGTATATTAGAGTAATCAATGCCCGCATTTTGTGCATGTGTGTCGGACATTAAGGGCAAAGGCAAAAGATTGACAGAAGAGCAGATAGATTGCCACTAAAGTCAGGAATGTTTCAACTTTCAACGTTACAGGAACTGAGGGTTAAGAACTGATGATCTAAAAGAACAATTTCAGATGACATAAATTAATAACTGACGATCTAAACGAACAATTTCAGATGACATAAATTAATAACTGATGATCTAAACGAACAATTTCAGATGACATAAATTAATAACTGAAACATAACTAATCCAAGAAATATGTAATATCAAACATGAGCAATGTCCTGCATCAAATTTCCTCTGCTACTACTGAAGAGCTGCCATGAAATTGTTTCCCGAGAAATGATGCACAACCACATCCCTCCCCTTAGACGACAGAGGTAATGTTTTTCATAACCTCATCTTGACCTCCCAGAGTTTGACAGGAGTCACCCACTGAATTAGCATTTTTAGAGCCGTCTGCTTCCTCATAAGAAGCTTCGTGAACTCCAAGAGCAGCACGGCCAGAGGGATCAAGGTTTTTCGACCATGATGCATCCCATTCCACTGCTTTTGCAGTACTGCAAGCAACACTAGGACCACCTGGAACTGTTTGTCTAGCAGCATTCTGATCAAACAGGGCCATCAAGGGAACAATTAGAATGAAATATAAGTGTCGTAACAATGAGAATAATACGATTCACAAAACTCGACTAAAACAACTATCATTCTTCAACCCACCTCTCAGTTCTCAGTATTATACCGATTCTGCTTTTTAAAGGCCATTTTTTGGACTTGATTTTCTCATCCACCCGAACCTCAATTACACTTCATATCCTACATCCAATGGCAACTAGACTTTTTCTTAGAACAAGGAAAAGTTTGAGTAGGGTCCGTTCCAGCAACCTACCAAGGCCAGGGTGTACCTCTGGGACTAACATCCAAAAGTACTAACATATTGTTCCACCAATACTGCCCTCACATCGGAAGCGGGGATCAAAGTCATAACCTCCTCAGCGGAAGTAAATGTTCCTAACCAACTGAGCAAGCTAGTATCGGTGGCAAGTGACATAATGATACACTATAATAGATAAAAGGAAATTAAAAAAAGAACGCTCAACTAAACGCCCCAACTACAATTATTTAGAACAGGAAACTACCCTCCGAAACCCTATTCTAAAATTCATCAAATTAAATCTTCTTAAAACGTTAAATACACCATGAAGTCATGCTTCTATATTTCAATTACAGGAAAAGATTCTTCTACCAAACTAAAATAATATTCTTCTATTTAAAGCTGCCCAAAACTTTCAGATCAAGGAAGCTTCAGAATAATAGAAAATCCTGGAAAAGGAACATGGTTTTTACTTGAAAATAAGACAAAGCCAAAATTAAGATAAGCGGCAAATGTAACTACAACACATGAAGCAGAAGGTGACCAGATACAAGTTAGCTACTACAATCAACACTTGTGTGACTAACCTTTGGAAAGAATTTTTCAAAAATAGCCCGGTAGTAGTATCCTTCTTTTGTAATCGGAGTATTTTCAGGATAAACAAAACTAGCGTTTGCTAACATTGAATCTGTAACCTGAAAATTTTTAACATCAAAGGTCACACGTATCTTGTAAGGCTAAAGATATCGTTCAGAGAAGCCAGGGCTCAAAAATATGAAACTGAAGGCTTTAATGACCATAACTAAATCTCATACATGTTTTCTAGCATGATCCTTCAAACCATCAATCCAACTGTATCCCACTCCATCACTGAACTGTTCCTTCTGCCGGTACAGTATGTGCTAAAGCCAAAAATACAAGGAAACTATCATTGTCGAGATTGTAACTGACAGCAGGAGATATCATAATTTTGCACAAAAGATAACACTTGCAACAGGAAATAAATGTCCCACTTACTCTAACAAAAGGAAAATTGAATATATTGCATACCTTGGGTAGATAAGGCTTCTTATCATCATCAAAAGCATTGCGCAAAACCCATTTCTCAATCCTACCTTGATCACGTTTAATCTGAAGGTTTTAAAAACAAATATTATATACTAAGTCCACCCTTGAGGAAATTTCAGCAATAATGATCAGAAATGAAAACTTTAGTCTAAAACATTCCATCCTACACTCAAGACAGTGGACTTTGATGAAGCAAGTGATAAAGTAACATGAGCCAAAAGATTTACTTATTTCCCTATATCAACAAAAATCTTCTAACCCAAAGAATTAATGGGACATATTTCATATTAAAAACTATAATAAAGGAAAAAAGTTGCTTTTATAATAGAACCTTACACATGGAAGAATTTTAGCCAAAAGCTTTCAACATTTCTTTTTAGCAGCAAAGCTTGAACATTTACCATTTTGGGGAATTGTCACATTAGTTGCAATATTTCTATACTTATTTTTTCGCATTTTCCTCTCTAACCACTTACATTTGTCTATTCTCGCAAAGATGTATATTTTATAGTTACTTTGATTTCATATTGCAATGGACTACAATAAAATGATTTTTTAAATCATGTACGTTTCTTATTTATGTGAATTTGTTAATGATGTATGCTATCAAGATTCAAGAATTAATCGGACACCTCTTTGTAATTAAAAGGGCGTACATTCAACCCAAATCCTGCCTAGGTGGGAGCCACTTAACGGGGGTGGATTTAATGGAATGCTGGTGTTTTAGTAACATGTCACTTACTCTTCTCATTTTCTTCCTTCTCTTCTTGGTTTCCAGCTATTGCACTATATTTCTCTATCTCTTTCTAACTTTCCAAATATTAGCTCCAACCATTCTACATCTGTCTGTAACTAACGTAAAACAAATAGAGGAAGTAATACTTGGTAGGGAAACCTCTAGGTTAGAGTATGTTGACAAGCTAATTTTCAAAATGCTCCCTACCATCCCCCATCATCACCTTTTTCCTCCTTGACATAAGAAGTCGAAACAACAAAATTGAGTGGTGATTTAACTTCAAACTATAATTATATCGAAAGCCAAAACTCTATCAGCAAAATTATTGAAATTTTCTTGAATGAAAATTGTTGAAAGTAGTTTTTGGAATACTCAATAAAAACATCAAATACCATTTTCCACTCGGGATCAATACTCATAGCAATATTGATAAAATCTTTATCCAAGAAGGGAACACGTGCTTCAACACCCCAGGCTGATGTTGCTTTGTTGGCCCTCAGGCAATCATACTGATGGAGAGCTTTGATCTGAACAATACAGATGACAAACACATCAAAAAGATAAAGTAAAGAGTATTGCTTCCTATGAAAAACATTTGTATCCATAGGGTACCTTTCTGCATGTTTCCTCGTGAAATTCCTTCTTGTCAGGTGCCTTGTGAAAATACAAGTAACCACCAAAAATTTCATCAGATCCCTCACCAGAAAGAACCATCTTTACTCCAAGAGCTTTTATTTTACGAGACATCAGAAACATTGGGGTGCTTGCTCTAATTGTTGTAACATCATAGGTTTCAATATGATATATCACTTCTTCAAGTGCATCAAGGCCTTCCTAAATTTGAGGTCAAGAATCACCTTTAATAGTCTGATGTATTTAAAGCTAAATTCCATTGGAATTCTGCCTGATTCAAGTGATCATATCTGTAAAGTACCTGGACAGTGAAACATAACTCATGATGACGAGTCCCAAGATAATCAGCAACTTCTCTTGCAGCTCTGAGATCTGGACAACCCTAAGCAGCAAATGGTGAGTTTAGTTCGAGGTCCCAAATTGAACCGGAATAAAGGATAACAATAAATGTTCCATTTGGATACGTGAAAAGACAAATGAGCATAAGACTAGATGTACATATAGCCAATCATGAATATCTCCCACCAAGAAAAAATTGCTTCGTCACCAAACATTATCATTTTTATAGTTGCAACTTGCATGTCAACGTGACATAATGATGAGATTTCAAAACTAATCATATAAGAAACTGTAATGCTAGATATGATCATTCATATCATAGATAAGAATTGTTATCAAACTTTGTCTTTCCTATCCAAATAAGGGAGAAAATCAAATTTAACTCTCAAGAATCTAGATCAAGATTATGAGGGGTATGATTTTAATAGCTTTGCTCAACATGGAGAGGGAAAGGCTAGAGGGGTATTGATTCTAAAGCTCAACATATCCAAAACACAAGAAAAATAGTTATGTCCTGAGCAATATAAATGAAGAGAAGATAAACTCAAAATCTTCAGAGGCGTTGATATGTAGTTTGGATTAAGCAAAAAATCTCAGAAAGATGATGTTATGATATGTAGTTCAAAATGGATTCTCACCCTCAATCCAATGCAAAAGGAATGCAGTTGTGAGCCCCATTGGTATGCTCCTTCTGTTTCTTCCAAGTGACGAGATGCCACAGCCGCAACAAGAGATGAATCAAGTCCACCCGATAGAAGAACACCAAAAGGGACATCTGTCATCAATCTCTTAACCACAGACTGCAGAGAGTTTTTACAAACATATTACAAGGATAAAATGTAAATTAATTATAACAGGTTTTGTGAGCTCATAATAAACTTAATGAGAAGAATATTACTTAATACAAAGTTGTTATCAACACATATCAAAAAACTATTTATTCAAATAGTATAAATGAGGCATGACTTAATCAAATTGAATGACCAGATAATGGACAACTAACACTGCTAACATACCCTTTCAAAAGCTTCACGTAAAACCTTTGGGTCATATGGAGTTGAAGGTAGCTTCTCAGAGAACCATGGCGGATTGTACCACCTTCCTAGCCCACCTGTGATAAGTTAAACATGATATGATATGGCAATAAAAGAAGCACAAAAATTCCTAGAACGTAGCCCAAAGTCCATGAACTATTAAGCATACCTTGTTTGCTTGAATATATATGTCCAGGAGGAAAAGTGATGAATCGTTCGCAGTCATCACTTAAGGCCTTCATCTCTGAAGCAAACCAAACTGATCCTGCAAAAACAACATATTTACTATGTAATGTATGCAAATCACAAAACTATAATCAAATCATTAACATGTAAATTAAGATTACAGGGCATATGAAAGAAAGTACGGAATTTTAAAGATAAAGAAACAATCAATTTTATGTACATATAATTCAAAATTGGGAACAAAGCAAAAATAAAAAAATCAATCTAAAAAATATGTACACGTTAATTCTCTTAAAGCAAAAAAGAATGTAGGATAGCATGCTTCACTATGCTAGAACATGAACCAAGCATAACCACTTTGTATTCTATAATTCTAAGCAACTTAACTCCTCTCTCAAAGAAAAGCATAACAAAGATTATTGCATGAATAAAAATCTGGACAGCTGAACCCATAGTGCAATAACAAGGCCACATCATAACATATCGGCCATGTTATAAAAGTTTTCAAATTTACCGAACCGATATTACCTATTGTTAAAGGTGTAAAAACCGTATAATTTTAGGCTAGTTAAGGGATACCTCACAATTTCAAAGATATATGGTAATACGACCACATTACTTCCATTACCTCATCACTGTGTCGTTACTGCAATCGTGACCGTTACAATAATTTTGCACTATGGTTGAACTAGATCATCTAGATCATCAGGCACAAGCCAAAAAACGTATCAACAGAACAAACCAACACCAAAACAGCACACATTTTAATCAAAACATGCCAATGTGATCAGCCTGGCATAATTAGATACTATTATATCATGGACTTTAAAAAACATACAAGATTAAATGTAATTCAACATACCATCCGGACCCCAACCCATGTACAGTGGGGTGATACCAATACCATCACGAGAAGCAATGAAGCTTTTGTCACGTGTATCAAGAAGTACAAAGGAGAACATCCCATCCAGCATATCCACAAATTCCTCTCCATACTCTTCATACTAGTATTCCACATGTCAACCAAAAAATTTTTCACATGTACTTTGTTGCATAGGTATGAGCGTATGGTGAAGAATGAAAAAGAATACGGGATAATATTAAGGAACTTACAAGGTGAGCAATCACTTCACAATCACTACCAGTACGAAATTGATGTGACTTCAACTTCTCTCTTAACTGTTTGTGGTTATAGATCTCTCCATTGACCTGAAATTCATGAGGTCAAAGTCAGAAATCAGAGATTAACATATGAAGGGAATCCATACTTAGTTGTGTAGTGAAACTAAGAATAAATCACAGTTCCAACAAAGACTGTTGTTTCAAAAGTTTTAAAAAAACTCCAAACCCCTAAATTACATAAATTAATCATTCCCAGTGCTATTACATCATAAACAAAGTGCGGAAAGAAATTTACTGTAACAATAATAGTCTTGTCCTCATTATAAAGAGGTTGATCTCCTGAAGTAGGATCAACAATAGCTAATCTCTGATGAGCAAGATAACAATCCTCAAAACAATGTAGACCACTCCAGTCAGGGCCTCTATGACGTAACCTATCATCCAATAGAAGATCACCAATCACACAACACTCAAACAAATGAAATATAAGCCTGTGATAGGTAAACATGCTACATTTATCTATTATAGATACAATGATAAATACCTTGAAACAACACTGATATTTTATAGTCGGTTAATATTTAGCAATCCCCTTATACAACAACAGCCAATCTCAATATAGGCTCACAAAGTCACAAGTTAAGGTCTTACAATAAGTAACCTCTCCCTTGTAACACAATCCGAATTAGCCTTATATTAACATTGTCAGCTTCAATCACAACAAACACTCTCTTCCTTTTCAAGATCTTTACACACTAGAAAAGTTTGACCATAATGACTCAGCCAGATATCAATTCGGAAGCTGTCAATAAGGGTCGAAATCCTTAGTTACTTCTTTGCTGGTATCTACTCCCTCTATTCTCCTTTGATGTTCCCATTTACTTTTTGCACAGTTTTCAAAGCAAGTATTTAAGGTTCACTAAGTGGCTCCCACCTAGGGTAGGGTTTGAGAGTCAAATATACACAACCTTACCCATATTGGTAATAAAACTAACAAAAGAGGTTATTTTTGATTCCCCTAGGTAGATAACATCATGTGCGAATTCACATAATTACGAAGTGTATATGACTTAATGAGTCATTTTACTATAATCCATTATAATCCAAAATTTAAAAATTAAAAAAAAAGACTATAAATCTTTAGCATCATCGAAATAATGGACATTTTATAAAATAATATAAAAAGTATATAAGAAGATTACATAAATCGAGACGAATCTAATCAGATCTTACATACATAAATTTTAACCAGTGGTTATCCATGAAAACTATATACAAGTTTCTCTATCATTATATAGAATATACTCTATAAACATCAAAGAGAAAGGAGTAAGTATCATTTTCATTAACAATATACTTCTAGTAATTACATTGCATGTAAGTCAAATCAAAACAATCTACTCAACAAGTGCGCTTTTTTTGCCCATTCAAAATCATCCATAACCATTCAGCCAATGGCGAAGCTACATTGAGGTTGCGGGCCTGGCTGAAACACACGGTCATTTGTATTTTCAACTTGGTCACCTTAATAATTTTTAAATATCATATATAGACAGATTAAATATCAAAAAATCAAATAAATTTCAGCAATCAAAGTAGTAGAAAAAAGCTTGATGTCTACCTCTAATTCTTTTTGTAATACGTTTTTTAAGTTGTTATTTTAATAGAATTTTTGTCTTTTAAGACACTTACGCTTAACGACATCTTTACAAGCTCTCTACCTTCCAATGCTTAAATTAAAAAAATTTCCATTTATAAACAGAAAACAATTAGACTTTAAACATTTTTGAATAACAATTATGCTAATGTATTGGTCGTTTGACTATATTTTTGTTGCTATTGTATCGGTCATCCAGAAATAACTTTTCCCTAGTGTATTGGTCATTTGAAAATAATTTTTTACTAGTGTATCAGTCGTCCGACAATAATTTACTTGCTAGTGTATCCATCATCCAACTATACTTTTTTGCAAGTGTATCTGTTATTCCCTCTTCCCCCCCCCCCCCCCCCCCACACAACACAACTGAAATACTAAGGTTCGCCTTAGATTGCAACTTGCGTCAAAATTTGTATGTGATACTGTTTCACAGTAAAATACTCGGTCTATGGGCTTTGAGTTTGCCCCATTTGTTTGAGAAGAGGTGTACATAACAAAAGAAAAATGGGTAAAGTCAAAGAAGCAGAGCCACGTTGCCACATAGGATACAACAACAATAACAAAAGTCCCAAAAAAATTTGGGATAGGAACCATAAATCAATTCGAGTGGCTGTTCTTTAAAAAACTTAATATCCATTCATTCTAATTACAATGATTAATAATAACGAAAATGTTCATCTAATCCACTTCCCATAAGAAGTGGGTTAGATGAACATTTTCGTCATTATTCATGATTGTAATCAGAATGAATGGATAATAAGTTTTGACATTATCATAAAACATCCAACATTAATTCCAATCCTTACCCATTGCACCTCTATTTACAGGTACAAGTACAAATAACACAAAGTACAAATTCAAATTCATTCCATTGTCAATTGTCATTATAAGGAAAACAAGAATCAACCAATCATATAAAATCAGTAATTAAAAATATGAGTATTCTTTAAGAATAAGCCAAATTCATATCAAAACAAGAGAATAATAACAATTAACAAATTTTGACTTAATCATATATAAAAATAAACCATTGAAGACTTGTGGTTCATAAATTACCTCCTGGAGAGTTCAATGATTCTAGACCGCTTAGCTTGGGACGTATCAAGACATCCAAATACCGCAAGAATTCCACACATGTTGAGTAGAATCAGACAAAAAAAAAAAGTGAAATGAAAAGTAGGTAAAGTTAATAAAGCTGCAATAATAGAGGAGAAGAGAGATCCTTTATGTTTATTGGAATCACAAAGATTCTACTTTTACTTGAAACAAATTAGGGTTTTTAGCAACTGTATCTTATTCGTTTTTTCATGGGGCGTGCCTTTTCTTAAAAAAATGGGGTGTTAGTAAATATCGCCACCTCTTTTTATTTTATCGTCACCCCCTTAAAATTATGTATTTGCCCTGGAGTTTAAAAAATTATAAAATTACCCCCACACTTAAAACTTAATTAATAAATGTAAATCACACTTAGTAACACCATTAACAATTTAATGCGGAAGATTTGTCTATATATCGAATTCTGAGATGTGTATGAAGTACGAATTCAAACACGGTATTATCTCTCAAAAAACTGTTAAAGAAGTTGTCAACCGTAATTGGTTAAATATGGCTAACGAAAGCGACTATGAATCGGATGAGGTTCGTAAATTTTTCGATTTGAATCGTTGGAAATTAAAAAAAAATAAATAAATCGCACAAAACTGGGCGATTGAACCATGGTTCAGTTGCACAAAACTGGGCGATTGAACCATGATTCAATCGCACAAAACTGGGCGATTGAACCATGGTTCAATCGCCCAGTTTTGTGCGATTGAATCATGGTTCAATCGCTGGTCCAATCGCCCAGTTTTGTGCGACTGAACCATGGTTCAGTCGCCCATTTTCGTGCGATTTCTTTTTTTTTTATTTTTTTTATTTTAATTTACGTAATGTTTTTTAATTATTACTCCCTCCGTTCTTTTTTGATCTTCCACTTTACGTTTTTCACACATATTAAGGAAGATAGAATCTTTGGTTGTAGTGGGTATTATTTTAATTAAATAGTAGTGTGAAGTAATGATTGTATTGGAAGTATGAGGTTGTAGTGGGTATTATTTTAATTAAATAATAGTGTGAACTAATGATTGTATTGAAAATATGAGAGAGAAAATAATTATAAATAAAAGAAAAGGGGTACATTAAAAGAAAAGGGGGTTTTAAGGGGTAAAAGTGGGATAAAAGCTTTCTAAAAATAGAAAGTATTCTAAAGTGGAAGAACTTTTGAAACTACCCGTTATAGTAATATGGAAGATCAAAAAAGAACGGAGGGAGTATTATTATTATTGTTGTTGTTTTAGTTATCGTTATTTATTTATCATTGTTATTATTATTATTATTATTATTATTATTATTATTATTATTATTATTATTATTATTATTATTATTATTTTTATTATTATTATTATTATTATTATTATTATTATTATTATTATTATTATTATCATTATTATTATTATTATTGTCATTATTATTATTATTATTATTATTATTATTATTATTATTATTATTATTATTATTATTATTATTATTATTATTATTATTATTATTATTTTTATTATTATTGTTGATATTTTTTTCATTTTTTTATTTAGGTAATTTATTATTATTATTATTATTATTATTATTATTATTATTATTATTATTATTATTATTATTATTATTATTATTATTATTATTGTTGTTGTTGTTGTTGTTGTTGTCATTATTAATTTTACTTTTCGTTATTTATTATTATTATTATTATTATTATTATTATTATTATTATTATTATTATTATTATTATTATTATTATTATTATTATTGTTGTTGTTGTTGTTGTTGTCATTATTATTATTATTATTGTAGTCATTATTATTATTATTATTATTTTTATTAATTTTTTTTTTAGTATTAGTATTGTTATTAATTTTTGTTATAATTATTATTTATATTTACGTCATTAATGTAATTAATTTATATTATTTATATTTTAAATTTGCAAGAGTTTGAAAACTTTGGAGACAACGTAGACCACTCCGATAGCTTTGTTACGGATAGGGAATTTATTTCCGTAGATGAGTTACATAGTTGGGCCGATGCGATAGCAATAACAATCGGTTTTTTAAATTTACACGTGCTTCTTATAAAAAGAAAGAATGACGTTCTAGAGTTAGTGTCTATTTAAGATGTCACCGCTATGATAATATTAGGGGTGATGTACATATAGATAATACTGCCCGACCTGGTTCTAAAAGTAAAAGTTGTGTGTGTAAATTTTTGATTATAGGAAGTAGTCGTAAACCCGGAGAAAGACCTTGGACGGTAAGGGTGTGTCCTGGTGAAAAAGGAAAACATAACCACCTGTTCTTAGTCTACAGAGATGGTCACGTAAGGGCGAATAGGATTAATGTAGATATTCGGGAGCACATACGACATCTTAGTGCAACCGGAATGCAACCAGCCTTTATTATGAATTCTATTAGATATAATTTTCCTGGTTTTTATGCTAGTATGAATCAGATATATAATATTAGGAAATCAATAAGGAGGGAAGAGATGGAGGGTAGGACTCCCCTTCAACACTGTCTTCATATGGCCACAGAACTTAATTACGTGGTCTGGACAGACTTGGATATCGAAGGGCAATTGAGCAGACTTTTAATTGCAAATCCTACCTCTATCCAAATGATACGTACGTGGCCGTATGTTGTGCTGATAGATGCAACGTACAAAACGAACAAACAAAAGTGGCCACTGTGTGAAGTGATCAGAATGACGCCAACCAATCACAATTTCTTGGTTGCATTTTGTTTGATGCGAGATGAGGCGGTTGTGTCGTATTCGTGGGTATTGCAGGGATTGAGAGATATTTTCGGCACTGCTCAGACTCCTAGCGTCATTGTAACTGATCGAGACGAAGGTTTATCTGCAGCTATTCGTGACGTCTTCCCAGGTAAAAAGGCTTTGTTGATTCATTGTTGTCGTTATATCTAATGATTATGTCTTAATTACGTTCAATGTTTTGTTTAATGTAGATGTGCGACATTTGTTATGCATCTGGCATATTGGCAACGATGTTGAGGACATGGTGGACAAGTTGTGTGGCGGGAAGAAAAATCAGCTAGCGCAGGTATTCAGGAAAAGTAGATGAAACCCCTTGGTTGAAAGTTCTACAATCGGGGATTTTTAACAGAGATGGCAAGCGATCGTCAGTACGTGGTCGGTTAGGAACAAAAAGGTCGTTCGGTATTTGGCTGGAACATGGATTCCACTTAGAGAGAAATTTGTGCGTGCGTGGACGAATGATTGTTTCCACTTGGGTAACCAGACTACCAGCAGAGTTGAAAGCCAACACTCGTCTTTCAAGTATTACCTTGGTAGCGGTAATAGCTCATTCGATACCCTGTTCAAAAGGGCACACGCACATATTACAAATCAGCAAGCCAGGATCCGACAAGCGCTATAGGAATCCATGACTTCTGTAGCAAGGTCGATGCGACAGCATTTCTTTAGACCTTTATATCGCCACGTATCTCTCTATGCCTTGGAGCAGCTCTAGCTTGAGTATAACCGCATGTTAGAACTGGGTAATTTTGTATTTAACAAATGCGGTTGTGTACTTCAACAAACCCATGGATTTCCGTGTGCATGTTATTTACATATGTCCATCGGTTCACATGGTGCTTTGTATTTGGATGACATTCATCAATTCTGGAGCACTTTGAGGTACACAGAGTTAGGAGACGAGACCAACGAAGGAGTACGATACGCGAACGCCAATGACAAAGAGTACTTTCAATCTCTGGTAGATGAAGTCCTTAAATCTGATCCCGCTGTTGTACGCCGAATGTCTCAGGTACTTGAATATGAACTACACCCAGATGGAGCCAAAATACCTAAGCCTTATGCAAGTCCATCGAGAAAGGGAAGACCAAGCACAAGTAAAACCATGAGAAGGAGAAAAAGTTCATTTGAATATAGCAGATCATCTTTTCGTGTTCGATGGTCTAGATCTTCTTCCCGCGGGAGATCTAGTGGCAGATCTAGTCGAGAAACGCAATCTTCAGTAGGAATTAAGTTCAGTTTCAACTTATCCGGTACTTGACTTTAGTTTTCGTTTTTTTTTCATTAAATTGTTACAGTTTAAGCATATTAACCTTATTTACAATTATTGCAGATGATCCAGGAGGTCATGATTTCTCACAGTTTCCATGGCCTAATGACATCCCATTCATCCTTCCTCCTTACTTGTTCGACTGGATTGATGTGTTAGGTGATGGAAACTGAAAACACAAAAGGAAAACAGGAGTTAACAAGAAATAAAACAGGAAATGAAAACACAAAAAAAACATAGGAAAACTCAAGTATTCAACTCTGCTCTGAGAAGGACTAGGACCGGAAGTGGTCCCTTCTTCGGGGGCTATGTACGGGTGCGGGCACACTTTGAACCATTCAACGTAATTAGGTTCAGCCTCTGAAGGAACAGAAGCCCGACGAAGTCCCTGCTCAACAAGGCGGGCACTAAAGGGGAACCTACTCCATGCCTCCAAATATACAGCAGAAGAAGGAAAGGTCACGGAGTAGGTACCGTGTGCCGGTTGGAGAGCCTTGGCTGGTCTCATAGGAGCGGGAGGAATAGCCTGCACGAACCAAATCTGTCGCAATGTCTGCTCCGGAAAATACACCTCGACGACATCAAAGCACGTGATACCCCCGATGACGATGGTGCGTGGGTGCTCATTCAACAACACACTAGGAGCAGAATTGTAGGGAGTCTATTCCACCTGCATGCAAGCTAAGTTAACAAAAAAAAACTGTAAATTAAAAAACACATGCATGACAAAATGTAATGCACAATACCTGAGTCTCCGTCATTGAGTCAAGAACCCTGCGGCAGTCCCTCAGCCTGTCCACCTCACGACATGGTTTCTTCGGTGTCCACATCTCCGCCCTAGTCATGTTTGGCACATCTTCTCGGCGAGGATGAGGGCGAAAAGCGGGAAAGTACTCATAGATCCATGTCTAGAGCAATGTGAGGCATCCTGCAATGGTCTTGCAACCAGCCCTAGATGCCATTCTGAGCTGCCTGTACAAGAACGCCAAGGTCACCGCACCCCAGGCCATGTCCTGCTGATCGTCGTTCACGACAAGTATCGGGTGAGGTCGCATGCCAATTCTGGTCTTATCCGCCAGCAAGGTAGAGCCGACGATAGCCATGTAGTACACTGTCATCTGGGTATCCATGGCCTGCGACCTATGACACAGCTGCATCAGTTCAGCAACGCTTATGCAGCCGCAGGTGAATGCACCTCTATGCCGAAGCTCAGACATAGGCTCCCTGAACAGATTGGTGATACCGACCTGCCACTCCGCCTCCGAAGGCTCAGCCGGCAGAGAACCTTAAATAGAAATGCCCAATATGCGTTGCACGTCGTGCAACATAATCGTCATTTCCCCCCATGGCATGTGGAAGGTGTTCGTACCCGGCTGCCACCTCTCCACGAACGTCGATATAAAGCACAGTCGATGTGCTGGTGCATAATGTCCGGTAGTTTGCCAAGGGAAGTGGCAGGTAGAAGATCGTTCAGCGCATCGGACATATCCCTAAGTCGGATGATGGACTCCACCGGCCTCTTCCTAATACGGCAATCCAAAATCGGAGGCGTACGCTCGGAGCCGTCAAAAATAAGTTTAGCTATGTGCTCGCCATAGCTAGGGATCAGTCGCGTATCTGTCGGCCCCCTGGGCTGGGGTAATGTCACTAACCAGTCCGTGTTTGCGGACTGTGAGGGCCTGCTCTCCTGTGGCGGCTCATTATTGACGAAACTACGTCCTGCGCGCTCAGAAGAACTCGGGCCGCCACGGGTGAATCTGCCGTCGGGACCCCGATCCAGTCTGGTATCAGAGCCCTGTTTCTCATTTAATCAGGAAACCCTGAGAGCAGTATTCTGTTCCCACAGAGATGTTGAAGATGAACGAGCGCATGGAAGAGGGGTACTCCACACAAAGGCCACCCATGTTTGATGGGAAATTCTATACTTACTGGAAAAATAGAATGGAAATCTTCATAAAGGCCGAAAACTATTAAGTTTGGAGAGTTATTGAAGTTGGAGACTTTGAGGTGACGACCATCAATTCCAATAACGAAGCTATTCCAAAACCAATCACTGAATATGAAAAAGAAGATTTTCAAAAGATGGAGATGAACGCTCTTGCTATCAAATTGCTTCACTGTGGTCTTGGACCCAATGAACACAATCGTATTATGGGTTGCAAAACTGCCAAGCAGATTTGGGACCTGCTAGAAGTTACTCATGAAGGTACCAGCGAAGTGAAGCGGTCCAAGATTGACCTCCTAATGTCCAAATATGAAAGGTTTGTTATGGAACCTAGAGAGAACATTCAAGAGATGTTCACCAGGTTCACAAATATCACGAATGAATTGGTCTCTCTTGGTAAGATCATTCCCGTTGATGAACAAGTTAGGAAAATACTTAGGAGTCTTCCTCAAGACGAACGCTGGAGAGCTAAGGTCACAGCCATTCAGAAATCGAAAGATTTCACCAAGTTTAATTTGGAAGAGTTGGCTGGTTTCCTCATGACTCATGAATTGCATTTGGGAACAGCTAACAGTTCCCGTAATAAAGGACTGGCTCTGGCAGCGGATGATAGTGAAGAATCAGAAGCTGGGAAAGAGGAAGCTGCTATGTTGGCACGAAAATTCAAAAAATTCTTCAGGAACAGCAGATATGGAAATCAAAGGAATAATAAAGAAAAAGGAACTGCTAACATGAAGAAAAATTTTGAATGCCACAAATGTAAAAGTATTGACCACTTCATCAAAGATTGCCCTCTATGGAAGAATGAGAAGGGCAAGGGAAAGACAAGAGAAGCTGGAAGGATGCCTAAACAAGGAAACTTCAGAACTGATTTTCGAAAAACTATGATCGCAGCTTGGGGTGATAGTGAAAGCGAAGCTGAAACTGAAGCGCCAATAGAGGAAGAAACCGCAAATCTGTGTCTCATGGCATCTCATGAAGAGTCTAAGGAAAAAGAGGTAATGTCTTCTAGTCCATCTCCTAAACAACTGTCTAATTTAAGTAAGAATAAATTTATCAAATTGCTGTTAGAAACACAAGAAAAGTTGAATGAAAAAACAGCTAAGTGTCTCCAAATTGAGAAAGACCTTAACTTAAGTAAAGATCATATCTCATACCTAAATTCCTTTAGGATCGATGTGCAAAGTAGATTTTTTGATTTGCTAGATAAGAATATCATTTTAAAAGAACAATTGGAGAAATTAAAGCACGATTTCATTATTCTTAACATTGAATTAAATCAAAACAAATTGCTAGGATTAAAATTGGTTGAAAATGATAAAACCACTCATGTGTTTAGCACGGAATTTCAAGAAATAAAATTAAAATTAGAATCATATGAAAAAGAAAATAAGTTTCTAAAAGATCAAATTAACTTAAGAGGAAAAGGGAAAATCAATGAAATTCCCAAATGGATTCTAAATGCTAAAACCAAGAGTAAAGAAGGTCTAGGTTATGTTAAGCATGAAAAAAGAAAAAAAGTCTATGTAGATCTCCCTAGTAGCAAAATCTGTTCCTTTTGTGGTAAAATTGGACACCTAAATTATCAATGTGTAAAAAGGGAACAGCACACTAAAGCAAATGAAACTTATGTCGAATGCATATGGATTGAGAAAAATGATTCAAATTTAATCGACAGGGAACCCAAGGCTGACTGGGTTCCTAAAACTAACCATTAGTTTGCTTTACAGGCTCAAGTGAGGGGGAACAACTCATGGTATCTCGACAGTGGGTGTTCCAAGCACATGACGGGTGATAAATCAAGATTTCTCTCACTTGAAGCGTATGATGGGGGAACTGTAACCTTCGGTGATAATATGAAGGGTGAAATAATCGCCAAAGGAAAAGTTGGAAGATCAAGCTCCCATGCCATTGATAATGTATTTTTAGTCGAGAATCTAAAACACAATCTTTTAAGTATTTCTCAATTTTGTGACAAAGGTAACTCTGTTAAGTTTACTTCTGAACGATGTATAATTTCTAGGAACAACACAGGAGACCCTGTACTAGAGGGAATCAGAAAAGGGAACACCTATGTAGTGGACCTGGACACTGTTCCCAGAAACAGTCTAACGTGTTTAAGCGTTATAGAAGAAGACCCACTTCTTTGGCACAAGCGTCTAGGTCATGCTAGCTATTCATTGATTAACACCTTAAGATCAAAAGACCTAGTAAGAGGATTACCTGCAATAAAATTCCTCAAAAATGAAATTTGTGATCCTTGTGCTAAAGGAAAACAAGTGCAGTCATCCTTTAAATTAAAGTTTCTGGTGACTACCTCTAGACCATTAGAATTAATTCATATGGATCTATGTGGACCTATGAGAACACAAAGTCGTAGTGACAAAAGATATGTGTTTGTCATAGTTGATGATTTGAGTAGATTTACTTGGACCTTATTTTTAGCAAGCAAAGATGAAGCTTTCGATGAGTTTATATCTTTTGCAAATAAAATACAAAAATCTACCAATAATTCAATTGTTCACATTAGATCGGATCATGGCAAAGAATTTGAAAACTCAAACTTCATGAATTATTGTAATGAACATGGTATAAATCATAATTTTTCCGCTCCTAGAACACCACAACAAAATGGAGTGGTGGAAAGGAAGAATAGAACGAAGAAATGGCTAGGACCATGTTGATTGCTAGTGGTCTACCTAGGAATTTTTGGGCCGAGGCCGTCAATACTGCATGCTATATTTTGAATCGTGTGTTAATAAGACCAATCACTTCTAAGACACCCTATGAATTACTCAAAGGTGTTAAACCAAATATTTCCTATTTTCGTGTGTTTGGATGCAAATGTTTTGTTCATGTGAATGGTAAATGAAATATAGGTAAGTTTGATGAAAGAAGTGATGAAGCAGTATTCCTCGGTTATTCATCACATAGCAAAGCTTACAGAGTTTATAATAAGAGAACAATGTGCGTAGAGGAATCTATTCACATAATTTTTGATGAAACTAACTTTTCAACAAGTGAACAGGAAACAAATAATATTAAAATAGGTCTTGCAAATTTAGAAGATGATGATGAAGGAGTTAAAATGCAAGATCCAGGAACAGCAGGTGAACAGCCAATACAAGAAGAGGCAGGGGAAACTGACCAAATCCAGGAACTGCCAGCTCAACAGGACCAGCAGACTGTTCCCAATCCAGTTGTTCCCGCAGATGACCAAGATGATCCAGTAGCTGAACAAAATGCAAATCAAGATGCTGAATTAGAACATGCTACTGTTCCCTCCAGAGAATTTGTGCCTAAACCTTGGAAATACCAAAGTTATCATCCTCTTGATCAGATTATAAGTGATATGAATAAGGGAACACAAACCAGATCTCAACTGAGAAACTTTTTTGCACATTTTGCGTTCCTATCATCACTTGAACCCAAAAATCACGAAGAAGCTGTAAAAGATTCCGAATGGATAGTAGCCATGCAAGATGAATTAAATGAATTTGAAAGAAATAAAGTGTGGCACTTAGAACCCAAACCAAAAGGCAAGAAGGTAATTGGTTTAAAATGGGTATTTCGGAATAAGCTAGATGAGCATGGAATAATTGTAAGAAACAAAGCAAGACTCGTGGTCAAAGGGTACAATCAACAAGAAGGTATTGATTACACTGAGACTTTTGCTCCAGTAGCAAGGTTAGAGGCTATTAGAATTTTAATTTCTTTTGCTGCATTTATGAACTTTAAGTTATATCAAATGGATGTGAAATGTGCTTTCTTAAATGGTTTTCTTGATGAAGAAGTTTTCGTTGAACAACCTCCAGGTTTTGAGAACACCTCTTGTCTTGATCATGTCTACAAGCTTGACAAAGCTTTATATGGCTTGAAGCAAGCTCCTAGGCAATGGTATGAAAGACTATCAAAGTTTTTGATTCAAAATAACTTTGTTAGAGGAAAAATCGACAAAACCTTGTTCTTTAAGAATAAAGGTTCTCATATTTTGGTTGTTCAAATTTATGTTGATGATATTATTTTTGGTGCTACTAATGATTTATTATGTAAGGAATTTGCTAACCTAATGGGCACAGAATTTGAAATGAGCATGATGGGAGAATTAAATTTCTTTCTTGGTTTGCAAATTAAACAAACTGAAAATGGTATTTTTTTTATCAACAAAAATACATAAAAGAACTTCTTAAGAAGTATGGGCTAAACAATGCTAAAACCAACCATACACCCATGGCTACAAATGTTAGATTAGATGAAGACCTAAAAGGAACTAACGTAGATCAAACAATGTATCGAGGCATGATAGGTTCCTTATTATATCTAACTGCAAGTAGACCCGATGTTTCATTTAGTGTTGGTTTATGTGCTAGATTTCAATCAAATCCTAAAGAATCACATCTCACGGCAGTCAAACGAATTTTGAGATATTTGAAGGGAACAGACGACTTGTCCCTATTTTATCCTAAAAGTGATGTTCATGATTTAAAAGGTTTTAGTGATGCAGATTATGCAGGTGATCTAGTTAATAGAAAAAGCACGTCAGGTATGGTACAATTTCTTGGCTCTTGTTTAGTTTCATGGAGTTCCAAGAAACAAAACACGGTTACATTATCCACAGCCGAAGCTGAATACGTGGCAGCAGCAGCTTGCTGTTCCCAAATGCTTTGGATAAAACAGCAACTAAGAGATTTTGGTATTAAATTTGAATGTGTTCCTATTTATTGTGATAATACCAGTGCCATATGTATATCTAAAGATCCAGTGCATCACTCACGAGCTAAACATATACATATTAGACATCATTTTCTTAAGGATAACGTAGAACACAAAAATATTGTATTAAAGCATGTCAATATTAATGAACAAGTTGCAGACATTCTGACCAAACCGCTTCCAAGGGAACAATATGAAAAAATGAGATTGGAACTTGGTATGATCAAGCTCCACTAAAGTTGATTGCATAAAATTCCCAATGAAGCATCATGAGAATGAAAAAGGTCAGGAATCAACCTCAAAATTTTGATTGAAAATCAATTATTGCATGGATCAGGTAAACACGTAATGAAGTTTGTACTATGAATATTTTCTTGTTTGCATGTTGTTAGTTTGATCAGACCACAGCAATATGTTCGTTATTTTCTTTATAATTTTTTTTTCCATAATTCATCCTTTTTCTATTTTATTTTCATATTTTATGTTGATATTCATATTTCATAATCTATTCATATTTCACATTTTAAAAAAAAAAAAAATGCACGGCCAACTTAAATTAAAAATAATGGGAAACGGTTTAAATCCCAAACAATCTTTTCATATCAAAAGCTATGATGAATGGCATTGATGAGAAAGGACGTGAGGTAACCGTCAACCCTCTTTAAAAACCCTTTATCACATCAAATCACTCAAACCATCATCTTCCTTCTTCAAAAACCGTCACAAGAAACCGTCCTTCTTCTTCCTCAACCTTTCAAAATTCAAACATGAAAACACCAAAATCAAGCAAGAAAACTTCAAAATCAGGAAAGAAAGCTTCTACATCTCACCAAAACACCCAGCCAAAACCTTTAAAAATTGTTCATCCATCCCCATTACTGGAAGATGTACCATTACCATCCCAAGAAACTACTGAAAATATTGGAACAAAACGCAAAACATTCTCACCAAAAAGTGAATCATCCTCCAAAACGGCCAAGCGTCTGAAGCAAGTTGATCCTAACAGTGCTGAGGAGATTGCAAAGGAAATGTCCGTCGAATTTGGGGTAGATAAGTACTGGTATGACTCTACACACTTTCCTCAACTTCATACTATTTTAAAATTTCAAGAATGGGAGGTTTTGATGACTGAGTTTAGTTGTAATCCCATTTTCCCAAATATTATGCGAGAGTTTATTTCAAACTTCTCCAATGACAGTGGAAAGTGTTCTAGTATGGTTAGGAACATGAAATTAGAGTTTAACAGCGCTTTGTTGGCAGAATGGTTCAAAATTCCGAATGTTGGGTTGATACATATAGTGTTGGTACTAAGATAGTTTTTTCTGGAATAAATGAAAAAACGATTTTTAAGTCTTTAGGGGTTGAACAGAAAAGGGGTAAAATCAGTCACAATGTCTTGTCTCCAATACATAAATTACTCTATAATGTAGCACGAAGATTCATCTTGCCCCGAAACTCTAAGAGGAGTGAGGTGAGTCTACGTGATGCAACTTTGATTTATGGCATGGACAATCAAATAAAAATAAATTTTCCATCTTTGATGATATCGCATTTATCTGACTGTATTGAGAAAAAGAATGTTGTTGGTTATGGGGGGCTGTTGACATGGATTTTTCGTAAGTTTGGTGTACCATTGGATGGGCTGGAGTTCCCAATGGGTCCCAATATGAAAATTGGTGCACGGTGTCTGAAAAATTTGCATCTCAAATTAAATAATGAAGGGGTGTTAATAAATGAATCAGAAGAAGTAATTGATGTAGGTTCTGATGAGGAGGAAATGGAGGAAGAAGAAGAAGAAATTGAAAAAGAAGTAAAAATAAAGAAAGAAAAAGGAGAAGAAAAAGAAGAAGAAAAAGAAAAAGAAAAAGAAAAAGATGAAGAAGTAGAGGAGGAAGAACAAGGACCTGTTCCCACTGAAGAAGGAAAAAAGAGGGAACAGGAGGAGGGGACAAGAACAGAGGGGGAACAAGGAGAGGAAGAAGCTTTAGGAGAAGAAATGCCTCATGATCTCTGTCATGATTCCAGTGATGAAGAGGTTGTGATTGCATTAAGGAGGAAGGGTAAAGCTATTCAAAGGAAGAGTAGGAGGCTTGCTTCAAAACGAAAGGCTGCAATGGTTGATGATATCACTAAAACCATTCCTGAGCCTACTTCAAATGAACCTCCCTCTCCCAAGCCAACCACATCATCACCACATCACAATCCATCACCAATACAGTCTACACCACCACCTTTTCAGTCACACACTTCACCTGATGTAGGTTGTACTAACTATGATTCTGTTCCTGCAGCTTCTTTAGACTCTGTCCTCTCTAAGCTAAATGACCTCCAGTCTCACTTCCTTGCATTTCAAGACGAAACTCGTGTCTCCCTTGCTTCAATTGTTGATCAGCTTAACCAGATGGAGAGCCGTCTTGGTGCCAAGTTGGACACAGTAGAAGTACAGACTGAGTTCGTTGATGAAGAAGAGACTGCTCCCTGATTCCTCTTCCTATATGCTTTTATGATTTGTTGGCTGTAATATTAATCAAACAACTTCACTTTTTAGTCTTTGTACCATCTGAGGTACAAAGTTGTATTGTTGAACAATTGCTACTTTTCTTTCTTTGCTTTTATTAATGGTCTGTGACAACTGACTATATGCAGGTTTGATTTTTATTCATGGCACTTACTCTTATTATTGTTTCTTGCTTTCATCACTGACAAATCTATATGGTTTGTGCTGAGGTTTGATAACCACTAATTCTTTTTGATTGATGACAAAAGGGGGAAGATTATGCACAAACTTAAGGAGAGCTGTGAATACACAGTAACATATCTTGGTTGATTTATATTGTTTCTTATTGATGATAATGTGCTGAGTTTATGCTAGCTTAATGATCATCTGTGTTTTCAAGTTGATGGATATTTACTTGTTTTTGTGAATTTTTTTTCAAGTTGTTTTTGTTGAAAATACTTAATAATTTGTGTTAAGTTTTATTGTGTTAGTTTAATTATGTCAGTAATTAATTTCAGTTTATTTCATTTAAGTTTTAGATTAATTAATTTGAAAATTTTTTAAAATATATTTGATATTATGGAGTAAATTGTTTATTATGTATGCTTGGTAAATTATATTGTAACGAGTTGATTTGCTAAGTTATTTAGAGTTGCTTTAATCTCTAGTATGCTCTAAGAATTTTGTTTTACTCTATTTTACTTAAGTTTGTTTATAAAGTTTGTCCTCATCAAAAAGGGGGAATTTGTTGGCCTCTTAAGGTTTTGATGATGACTTCACTTTTAAATAAACAAACATATTTTTAGAGATTGTTTTGTAGGTATATATCCGATTTAGTTTGAATCGTTGATGAAGCCTATGACTTGGTTCGTGGAAGATGTACATGTCTTAATATGTCCAAGATGTTAGATAAGTGTTATAATGTTCAAAATAGATGTACAGTCTACTGTTCCTAAAATGAACATTCTGACTGAAGTTGAAGCTGGAGACAGAACGCTGTTCCTACGTAGCAGGTCTGGAGAATAACATCGACTGGAAAATTGCGAATTAATTATTTTCTGTTTTTAAGTTGATGTAATGGTTAGAATTAATTTAATTGCTTAAATTAATTAGTAAGTTAATTGGCAAATCTATTTTTAGGTTTTCTAAAAATAGCCCAAGACTTTTTCTTGATTAGATTTAGATCTCCTATTTTTTAGGATCTTATGTTTTAAACTCCTATGCTATTTTTAGCATTAAGGAAACTGATTTTTCTTTGAGCAAATAACAGCCGGACACTTTCATAATTCCACCACCTTTTGTTTTGAGAACGTGGGGGTAGTGGAGGTATGTGTGAGATAGTGGACGTTATGCTTATGGTAACTGTTGGCTGTTCCCTCTATAAATAGAAGGGACTTTGCTCGAACCAAAATTAATCTAAGAGAATCCAAGAGGAAAAAAAGAGTGTCCATTAAAGGGAGATCATCTTAAGAAAAATATTTTCAGTTTTCCAATGCCAATTAATTTATTATATTTTTCTTAAGTAATTATTTTAATTTTTAATCTCTTGAGAATTGGCCTTGTAAGGGTTAATGAGTGTTTTGTTGTAATTAGACTTGTGGGAAGTCTAAGGGAATTAGAGAAA
>NC_080049.1:18201577-18230989 GCF_026212465.1 Amaranthus tricolor
GAATAGTGTGCTCGTTCAAGCACTTCTTCAGTGATTAGACAGTTTGTTTTCTAAGCTTTTGTTTGTTAGTCTGGGCACGTACTCGTTCGAGCACTTAGGAATTTTCGCGTCAGAAAGTTTCTGGAAGTTGTTTTGGCTCATGCTCGTTCGAGCACCTATAGTGCTCCTTTAAGCACCTCAAAACAGTGCTTCTGTTCACGAATCAAAACTTCGGTTCATGGAGTACTTTGTTGTTATTAACAAATATTTTACGTCATAACTAACTAATAATCATCAGTTATTATTGATGTACGGTTTTGAATGAATCCATATGTCACTTCAACTCTATAAATAAGAGTAAGTGTATGGAAATCTTTTACATCTTTGAATATAATTTCTGTCTCATCTTTCTCTCAATCTCTTGAAACCTAGAAGAGAGTAATTAACTCTTTTATTGTTTTCTGGTTTTAATTTCTACACAAACACATAATCATTTAGTTCAATCGGTTCGTACTAATCGGTTGATGTAATTGATTGTATCTCATTGTGAATTTTCATTCTCAAAACCCAAGTACCTTTGTGGGGGAAATATCACAATAGGAAAGCTTGTAGTCGCCTTCAATCTATATCAAGATTTCCGAGTGACATTTATCATTGCAAACATATCTTCTCTACGGTGTTGTTTAATTCGTGGTTGATTCAAGCAAGAAATCCATTACCAAACATAAAGGACACACTACAAACATCAACTTGTATTTGTGCTTTCATTTCCGCATTATTATTTGTAATAATCTATTTTGATAATTTTCTGCGATCATGGCAAGCATGAAGGAACTCACTTCAAACATCATAAAATTGGACAAGTTTTTGGGTGTGGAATTCAGAAGATGGCAAAAGAAGATGCTTATCCTTTTGACTTCCCTCACGCTTATGTGATAAGCACTCCAAAACCGGAAGAGAAGGAGAATGAAACTTTGGAGGAGGCAAGGAAGCGCAACAAGTGGGAGAACGATGATTTCATATGTATAGGACACATCCTCAATGGTATGTGCGGTTCTCTTTTCGATATTTATCAATTTCATGAATTCGCTAAGATATTATGGGATAGTTTAGAAGATAAATATATGTCGGAAGATGCAAGTTCTATGAAGCTTTTAGTAAGTAATTACAAAATGTTGGATAACCGTTCGGTGATGGATCAATTCCATGAATTACAATGCATGTACAATAACATGAAAGTGCATGACATAACCATGGATGAAATTTACATAGTTTCAAGTATCATAGACAAGTTGTCAAACACTTGGAGGGATATTAAACATACCCTCAAACATAAAAAGGAAGAGATTACTCTCTCGGAATTCACTCAACATCTTCAAGTTCAAGCAAGTTTAAGAGAACTTGAAAGTTAAAAGGGGGACAATCCCAATCTTTCAACCATCAACATGGTGATACATGATGAAAAGGCTTCAACAAGTGGAGACAAGAGGAAGAAACCACAAAATCCCAAAGGAAAAGGCAAGAAAAAGGTTAATGATAATGCTTGTTGGGAATGTGGAAAGCCCAGACATCGTAAGAAAAATTACTTTGTGTTTAAGAATAAACTTAAGAAGATGAAGGGTAATGCTTCTACAAGCAATAAGCCTCCCACTAAAGGTAATCTTGCAATTTTGGATGAAAATTCCGGTTTAAATTTATCTTCTATGGATTCTAATGTGAATATCATGCAGGATGATGACATGTCTTGGTGGATCGATTCCGGGGCCACGAGACATGTGTGCAAGAGTAAACATTGGTTCAAAACTTTACACAATGTTATGGATGAAGAAAATCTCTACATGGGAGATAATTCATCAATCAAAGTCCATGGCAAAGGACAAGTGGAACTCTTATTTACATTGGGAAATACTTTAGTACTTAGGAATGTAAACTTTTCTTCCGATATTAGTATGAATCTTGTTTCCAGTCGCATCTTGAATAGATAAGGATATAAGTTGGTGTTTGAAGCCAATAGATGTATAATATCTAAGTGTAACTTGTTTATGGGTTGTGCTTATTTATGTTGTAATTTGTTTAAACTTTCTTTAAATTGTAATCCTAAAAACATAATATGTAATATAAATATGTGTGATGATTTACATTATTTATGGAATCTTAGATTAGCATATGTTAACTTTGGTAAAGTTTCTTTTATGTCTAAGCAGGAGTTAATACCTATATGTGAACAAAAATCTGAAAATTGTAAAACGTGCATGCTTAATAAGATCACAAGAACGCCTTTCAAAAGTGTTGAAAGAAAATCTGAAATTTTAGAACTTATACATAATGATCTTGTGACTTTCATAGTACACCATCATTAGGCAATAAAAGATATGTAATTACTTTTATTGATGGTTCTTCAAGATTTTGTTATGTTTATCTCTTGCACTCAAAACATGAGGCACTTAACTCTTTTAAAGTTTACAAGAATGAAGTTGAACTTCAAATTAATGGTAAACTTAAGAGATTATGAACCGACAAAGGAGGAGAGTACTATGAAACAATCGCCAATTACGCACCACAATCCAATGGTGTGGCGGAAGGGAAGAACCGAACTCTTCAAGAAATGGTTAATTCCATGTTGCCATACTCAAATTTGAGTGATGGATTTTGGGGAGAAGCAATGTTGACCGCATGTCACATTCTTAACCAGGTTCCTTGAAGAACCAATAAGGAAACCCCTTAAGAATTATGGTACAAAAAGAAATCAAACTTAAGTATCTTAAAGTTTGGGGTTGTAGGGCTATCGTTAGGATACCCGGACAAAAGAGAAAGAAACTCGGTGAACGAGGTCTTGAATACATCTTTATAGGTTATGCAAACAAAGAAAAGCCTATAGGTTCTATATTATAGAACAGAATGACTATATATCGATCCATTCGATAATTGAGTCTAGAGATGCAATATTTGATGAAAATAGATTCTCATCAATTGGTAGACAAAGAAATCTACACATAAGTACCAATGACAATGTCGAACATAAACATGTTCAACAAGAAAATCCACATGAAGATGATGTTGATGAAAATCAACAAATTGTCTTATAAGATACTCCCTTGGATGAGGACGATATTCTTAAAAGAAGTATAAGACAAAGAAAAGCAAAGACTTGTGGTCCCCACTTTCATGTATATCTAGTACAAGGTTCTAGAAATGATCACATTCATTCTATTGTTCCATATATTACTAAATGTGGAAGGAGACCCATCAACGTATAGCGATGCTATGGCATCACAGGATAGTTCCTTTTGGAAGGAATTTATCAATGATGAAATGGATTCAATCATGAGAAATAATACATAGGTATTAGTTGATTTACCTCCATCTTGTAAATCAATTGGTTGCAAGTGGATCTTTCGAAAGAAAATGAGAAATGATGGTACTATTGATAAGTTTAAGGCCTATTTAGTGTCATAAGGCTTTCGAAAAAAGCATGGTATCGATCATTTCGATACATTTGCACCAGTTGCAAGAACAACCACCATTCGGTTGTTGTTAGCGTTAGCTTCGATTCACAATCTGGTGATTCATCAAATGGATGTTAAAACCGCCGTTTTGTATGGAAAACTAGATGAAGAAGTTTATATGAAGCAACACAAACGGTTTGTTTTAAAAGGACATGAAAATAAAGTGTGTAAACTTGTAAAGTCGTTATACAGACTAAAACAAGCACCGAAAAAATGGCATCAAAAGTTTGATGAGACTGTTTTGTCTTTTGGATTCAAATTGAATCAAGCCGATAAGTGCGTTTATAGAATATTTTATAGGCAAGGCAACGAAGTCATTATATGCCTCTATGTTGATGATATGCTCATATTTGGTACTGATTTAGTACGGGTTCTAAGGACAAAAGAGTTTTTGTTAAGTTCATTCCAAATGAAGGACATAGGGGAGGCCGATGTAATCTTAGGAATCAAGATCATAAGAGATGGCAATGGAACCAAATTAATTCAAGCTCATTCCATCGAGAAAGTACTTAAAAGATTTAACATGTTTGATACAACTCCGATCTCAACCCTTATGAATCAACATGTCAAACTTTGTAGACATGATAAGGAACCAATTTTGCAATTAGCGTATTCAAAGGTTATTGGATATCTAATGTATGCGATGACTTGTACGAGACCTAATATAACCTTTGCGGTGGCAAAGTTAAGTAGGTTTACAAGTAATCCAGAACAACATCATTGGAAAGCAGTTAGAAGAGTATTAAAATAATTTAAGGGTACTATGGATCGTGGTATCACTTATAGTGAAGAACCTCCGATTTTGGAAGGTTATTCTCATGCAAGTTGGATTACAATTGAAGATGGAAATTCTTCTACAAGTGGTTGGACATTTATAGGGGAGGAGCCATATCATGGTCTTCCAAGAAACAAACATGCATTGTCGATTCCACTATGGCTTCGGAATTTATAGCGCTAGTGTCTGCAGGAAAGGAAGTAGAATGGTTACGAGATCTTATGTTTGAGATACCGATATTACCAATGCCTATATCACCGGTGGCAATTCATACGGATTGCAGGACAACATTGGTGAAGGCTTATAGTCAAGTGTATAACGGTAAATCTCATCATATTGCTCTTAGGCACAACCTAGTGTAAGGATATATCGTTAATAGGGTCATAACACTTGGTTATGTGAATACTAAGTTTAATTTGGTTGATTTCTTCACTAAATCCATAAGTAGGGATTCAATTGAACAAGCGTTAACTGCAATTGGATTACATTAACTAAAATTCAATACGAAAGCCCAATTCAAGCACAATTAACGTTGTGTCTGAATTCAATGTGGTTAAATTCTTTTTGAATTGTGTAAGCAACAAGTTTTAGTGACCCATGGTTGCTTTAGACCGTGAAAAGCGAGGTAGTCGTCAATTTAAAGTTCTCAAGGCCTGTAGTTGAATAGCTCATGGTGAAGTATTTATTCGCGGGAATATTTTATACTTAAGGAGAACCTACCTATATAAGTTTAAAGTTCTAGCCGCTTCATGTAGTCAAGATTAACGTATAGACTATTATAAACTTATGAATAAATATGGACACAACCATTATAATGTGTTAAAGAAATGACATTGTGTTATTTGTTCTATGTGTACTTCATCTTCAAATGGTCAAGGTGCTATATGATTCAAATCCGCAGGGATATCATTATAACACGATCGTTTGTCAAGTGTGTTGTACTAGATGTTTATTCAATCCGCAGGGACATTAGCATTGGTGCATAGAATGTGATTTTAAGATCAATTTTTGAGAAAGAGAAAGAAAGTTCTAAAGGCTCTAAATGTAGGAGGATTGTTGAGTATTTAGAGTATGTAGGAAAATATCCAAAGGCTTAAAGCATCGACAAAGAAAAAACGTAACAAAAAAACCAAGACACACGTGCTCAACCAGTGTGCTCATTCGAGCATAGGGGTGCTTGGATAGTTTTTTTTCTAAGCTTCTGTTTGTTGGTCTGGTCATGTGCTCGTTCGAGTACTTAGGAATTTTCGCGTCAGAAAGTTTCTGGATGTTGTTTTGGCTCATGCTCATTTGAACACCTATAATACTCGTTCCAGCACCTCAGAACAGTGCTTCTGTTCATGAATCAAAACTTCGGTTCATGGAGTATTGTATTGTTATGGACAAATATTTTACGCCATAATTAACTGATAATCATCAATTATTATTGATGTATGGTTTTGGATGAATCCATATGTCACTTCAACTCTATAAATAAGAGTGAGTGCGTTGAAATCTTTTACATCTTTGAATATAATTTCTGTCTCATTTTTCTCTCAATCTCTTGAAACATAGAAGAGAGTAATTTACTCTTTTATTGTTTTTTGGTTTTAATTTCTACATAAACACATAATCATTTAGTTCAATTGGTTCGTACTAATCGGTTGATGTGAGTGATTGTATATCATTGTAAATTTCCATTCTCATAACCCAAGTACCTTTGTAAGGAAATATCACAATAGGAAAGCTTGTAGTCGCCTTCAATTATATCAAGATTTCTGAGTGACGTTTATTGTTGCAAACATATCTTCCCTACGGTGTTGTTCAATTCGTGGTTGATTCAAGCAAGAAGTCCATTGCCATACACACAGGACACACTACATACATTATCTTGTATTTGTATTTTTATTTGCGCATTATTATTTGTAATACAACTATATGGCTAGTGTTGCTTGCGGCAAAGGTAGAGTTTACAGTTATGAGGAAGAACTGCTCATGGCTACATATTGACTAATATTGCTTATAGGGTGGTTGATAATGGTGAGAGACTAGGTTTGACTATATTAGGGAGAAAGGCTAATTGTTTCTACAATATTTCAAGCGATAACAAAGTAAGAGTAACCATTACCCTCAAGTAACGTTTATCAAATTTTTATAACAAAAAACAAGTAACCGATTCTGTTAATGGAATCCATTTCTTGAGCAAAAAAGTACCAACCAATGCTCCCTTACACTCTTACACTCTTATACAGTTACACTTCACTCCACTCTTTAAAAGTTAAAAGAAAAATAAAAAAATAAAAAATAAAATAAAAAATCACATGACCATTTTTTCAATTTATTTATTTAAAAAAGTTTTTTTTTTTCAATTACTTTGGAATATGTGATAAAAGGTAACTTTTTCATATAAAAGAGGTAACATTGTATCACAATAAGGGTCACAGTGATTGTAAACTTAAAAATAAATAATTATTTTGTAACACTACAAATCAATTTCAAATTGATTGTCCATGTGGTAGAATTCTAAACCAAACAATACAAAAGTACAAGTTTTACATTAATTACACCCTACAAGAAAGACACATTTTGTATATTATAAAGGGTAACTTTGTCTTATTAGAGGGGTAACATTGAATTAAAATTGAGGTCACATTCATTATAAACTTTAAAATAATTAATAAATTATTTAAAACTACAAATCAATTTTAAAATTTGTTG
Source organism: Amaranthus tricolor (assembly GCF_026212465.1). Classification (NCBI taxonomy): domain Eukaryota; kingdom Viridiplantae; phylum Streptophyta; class Magnoliopsida; order Caryophyllales; family Amaranthaceae; genus Amaranthus; species Amaranthus tricolor. The sequence goes on from NC_080049.1 coordinate 18,208,535, forward strand.
TTAATATGATAAAATTTTAAGCCAAACACAATAAATATAAGTTAATTACATTATAGAGGAAGGATAACACTCATATATAATATAGGGTAACTTTTTCTTACTATAAGGGTAATATTAAATTACAATGGGGGTCACATTGATTATAATAAAGAATGAACATAGTATGAATAAGAGTGATAAAACTTGGTCAACACTATTTTAGTGTGGATCAAGTCCACATAAGAGTTTCTCTTGTTTTGGGGATGTGTCACCCCTTAATAATCGTCGTTGGGAGTGCAGGATTTTATAAAGCACAATTATTGTATGAGTGCGTGGTTTAGGGAGTTTAGGGATCATTGGTTCAATTTCGGGTCAATAAAAATAGTACTCATGAAGTATAATCCTATATTCCCATTGTAAATCAATATTTGAAGTCATGTTAAAGATGAGTTCGATTACAATCGTTGTGTATGCTTTAAATACATATACAACCATTTAGAGATAACTCATTTAAGTAGCCTATTTGTACAATTTGAAAAATATATTTAAAAACGTATATATAATAAATGAAAGGAAAGGATTGTCATCTTAAATGAATATATGTCTTGTATAATTTGTGAATCATAAATGCTTGTAATTCTATGAGCTTTACATCTTATGTGTATGTGTCAGAACATGGTCCTTAGTCCCAAGACCCTGAAAGGATAAAAACAACTAACCCAAGATAGTAAGATAGCCAGCTAAGAGTCTCTAAAAGAGAAAAAGCTCTAATCACCACCATAAATGGAAGGCAGAACGAAATGACCAGGATCCCTTCAAAGGTCCTAGCTCCCTGAGAAAGAAAAATTTGCTCCTTGGAGGACTAAAATTACTCCTCAGCTAAGTCTCAGGATGACAGGACCCACAGAAACGACATGGTCTTTCCGAAAGGACCCTGATAGAGAACGAAGAACCTTAATACCTGTAGAATGGTTGCAACGAAAACGATGACGTGTCAGGAGACAATTGTAGTCATATGTAAAAAGCTGCAAATACTCGTATAAGGAAAGTCACCACACCTACCTCATACCCTACCAATGTAGGTATACTAAAGAAGGGGGACCGTGGTGTAAGAGTCAGAAAATCATCAAACCCCACGTAGGCTTGGGGAATATTCTATTTCCCTTTCTACTGGTCCCAAGAAAGATTCTATCAAGGTAAAAGCCTAAATTGCCATTAGGGTTTTCGGAGACCCCTCCTCATACCCACTACTGAGCATGGAGAAACAAGGCACAAGGCCTGTAGTGTCAAAGACAGGCTAAGGCCTAGAGTGATTCTTGCATAACAGAGACTAGGTTCTTGACGACAGGTAACTGATTCGTAGACCCGGAATAAGAACCTAACAAAAGTCAGCTCCATCCCAAAACAAGAGGCCCAAAGTAGTCTGAAAGCTATATTCCCATAGAATCCGCCGCGTTATCGGGGCAAAAGAGGGGGATACACCATAGGTTAGGAACCAAAAGTTCTAATGTTCGAGAAAGATTAGGCCCTCAGAGAGAGATAGCCAAAGAAGACCTGAGCAAAGGCTTAGAATGTCGTGTCGCACTCAAACCTCTTGGTTTAGAGGACATGAGAGCAGAGAAGAAAAAGAAACCACCAAAAATCGACAAAGGCAACCTGACATTTCTGGGAGTGAAACGAAGCCTGCTAGGAACCAAGTCAAACCAGGAAAAATCAATAGAGGAAAGATGGTCAATCTGGAAAGTGAAGGACCACCAGGCAGAAACAAACAGGCAAGAGAGAGGCCAAACAGTAGCAACATCCTTTCCAGCCCAAAAGATCAGGATACGCAGCACCACACCATTTTCCCCAGAAATTGTGGGCGTGCCGGTAGACCGAGTAAAATTGCCTGGATACGTCCTATACGATGGAAGTAAGGATCCTACAGAACACCTCAACATGTACCAGGGGCATATGTCTCTAGGAGCTCACAGTGATGCTTCATAGTGTAAGAACTTCGCCCTAACCATGACAGGACTAGCTCAAACTTGGTTTCAGTGCCTTCTTGAGGGTTCTGTCACCAGTTTTGATGATCTAGCAGCAAGAATCATGAGCCAATACGCACCATTTGTGAGACGACCCAAGCCGTCCATTGAAATGATGAAATGCAGACAGAAAAAGGAATAAATACTCAATGAGTACATCGCACGTTTTAGCACCGAGTGCCTAACAATTACCAAACTTGAAATTTCCAATCATTCTCCTGGCATTCAGGACGGGATTGAATGATGAAAGATCCGATGGTGGGTGATTCAAAGAAGATGAGGGTTGGATTAACATCTACAAAATGGATGATGTTAGGGAAAGGGCAGAAAGATTCACAGCCTTAGAGAATTTTAGGCATATCGTTGCTGGTCTCAGGGGAGACAAACATGAGAAAAGAGACTACAACAGCAATTACAACAACAATAGAGAGTTACATCCTGGCCGTTCTCTAAACGACCAAGACAGGAAAAATAGGGCCATGGGACCTGATATAGAGAGAAATCATAGAGACGACGTCAAAAACCAAGTACTCCGGACCTTCGCTCAGTTCACCCCCCTAAACACTCCTAGGTCACAAATCTTTCACCTCTACTAAAATTCCAGATTGTGGGAAAGACCTCCTCCATCCCGCAGGTCAGGAAGCAACATGAACCAATTATGTGATTTTTATGGAAGTCTAGGACACTCTACCAAATCCTGTAGAACCCAGATAATAACTTGGAAGACCTCATCCTGAGAGGCTACTTCAAAAATTACACAAAATGGAACAATGAGAAGAAAGGAAAAGTAGAAGCTGAGAACAAAAGGAATTTAAGTCCAAACCAAGATGAAGGAGACGCCAAAAGGCAGAAGAAAGCACCCATCTTCGTGATCTTTGAAAAATCTGAGGGGATAATTGATGGAAAGGCACATCTGAGGCTGTCACTCAACCCACCGCTAGGATCTTTGAAGTTCACGAAGAAGCAAAAATCCCAGAATATCCAGATAAGACTTTCACTAGAGAAGATTGCAGAGGGAGATAGCCAAACAACCAGTCTATAGGGTCCTGATAGACACGGGAGTAGAAGTAAACGTGATATACAAGAGTTGTTGGGACAGAATGGACGCTGGGAATCAGTATCTAGTGAAGGCAACAACACCTACAGTTAGCTTCTCCAGTGAATCAATGAGGTCTGAAGGGAAGGTTACACTACCTTTAAGCATCCAGGACAAGAAAGGAGTCGCCATTACTTCCACACAAGAGTTCTATATCATTGACGCCTCAACAAGGTACAATTGCATCCTGGGTAGGAAACTCTTAGGGAGTATAATGGGTATCCCTTCCTTCTTCCATCAAACCCTCCTGTTTGTAGGAGAAGGCAGAAGAGTTAGAAGGGCTAGAGGCTGTCAACAAATGGCTAGAACATGTAATATGATCAAAGTAGTTAGAACTCATAAACAAAGATCTAGGCGAGAAGAAGAAGGAAAACAAGAAAGAAACAAGAGAATGTGCATAGAAGAAGAAGCAAAAGATTTAGGGATACTCTTGACCTTTGGGGAAAGAGGAACAACAAAAGTAGATCCCAAACCCTTCTCACGATGATGAAGCAAGAAGGAAAATACTCCCAGGTCCCTCGAGCTTGAGGAGATAGAATTAGAAGAGATACTCCTCCTCGAAGGGACAAACAAAATAATCAAGATTGGTAAGACCCTATCACCAGCAATCAAAATTGCGCTGGCTCAATTGATGAAGGAAAACGCCGACCTCTTCGCTTAGTCCGCAGCAGACATGCGCGGTATTGATCCTGCTACCATCACCCATAAACTGAACGTGATTGGAGGGTCAAAACCGGTAAAGCAGAAAAAGAGAAACATGGCTCTTGAAAAGGATAAAGTCGCTGTTGAAGAAGTCTAGAAACTCCTAGAAGCAGGATTCATTGAACCCTGCCAATACTCTGAATGGCTAGCAAATGTAATATTGGTCTCAAAGGCCATATGAGGTTGGATGATGTGCATCGATTTCATGAACCTGAACAAGGCATGCCTTAAGGACTTCTATTCCTTGCAAACTAGTAGACTCTACAGCAGGGCATGCACTACTTTGCTGCATGGATGTCTTCTCAGGATACCATTAGATATTTATGGACCCATCCGACAAAGAGAATAAGACGTTCATTTGCTCGACAGGGGTGTTCAATTACAAAATGATCCATTTGGCTTGAAAAATACTGGTGCAACATATCAACACCTTATGGACCAAATCTTTGCTAGCCAAAGGGGGATAAATCTAGAAGTATATATAGACGATTCAATCGTCAAAAGAAGGAAGGAATAAGACCTCATTCCCGACCTCAAAGAAACTTTTGAAAACATGAAGAAGCATAATATGAGGCTGAATCCTAAGAATTCTGTGTTTGGAATTAGGTCTGAAAAGTTCTTGGGGTTCATGGTGTCACAAAGAGGCATTAATGTAAACCCGATTAAGGTACATGCGGTTCTAGCTCTGGCGGAACCAAAATCCAAGAAAGACATCATGAAACTTATAGGTAAAATGGCGGCCCTCTCCAGGTTCATAGCTAAGTTAGCAGGGAAATCCCTACCATTTTTCAAAGTGCTGAGGGGAAACAAAGACTTCTTCTGGGAAAAAGAACAAAAAAGAGCTTTCCAAGAATTAAAGAATCATCTACGTAGTTTGCCCACCTTAGCAAGGCCTGTCATGGGAGAAACATTGTACTTGTATTCTACCGCCAGTCAAACAACCATGAGTGTGAAAATAGTCAGAGAAGAAGAAAACGTACAGCAACCCATATATTTTGTAAGCAGAATCTTGTTCGACGCTAAACCCAGATATTCCTTGATCGAGAAAACAACCTATGCTGTCGTGGTGGTCGCTAGAAAACTCAAGCCGTACTTTGACGCCCACCAAGTGATAGTATTAACTGACCTACTCCTGAAGAAATCTTTAGTAAAGATAGAATGGTCAGGGAGACTAGCCAAATGGCCATCGAGCTGAACGGATTCGAAATAAAATATCAAGCAAGGACTGCTATAAAGGGACAAGTCCTAGTAGACATATTTGCAGCGTGCACCCACAACCCAGAGTTGAAAAAAGATACCAGACGGATGATCAAGAAATGTAGGGGTTGGGGCTGGAGTTGTCTTGATTTTCCCAGAGGGGAAAACCATAGAATACGCTTTGAAATTCCTGTTTAGAGCTACAAACAATGAAGTTGAATATGAAGCAGCAATCGCAGGCCTCCAAATCTGCAAAGCCTTAGAAGTTAGGCACGTCAGGTTAAGAATGGAATCTCAGTTAGTAGTCAATCAGATCCTTGGAGAATATGAAGCTAGAGAGCCCTCAATGCAAAAATACTTAGCAAAAATTAAAAACCTAATTGCACTTTTCGAAAGCTTTGAGGTGGAAAGAATCTCCAGGTCACAAAATGAACAAGCTGATGCACTTTCTAAGTTAGGAAACACCAGTTAGCACGAGATGAAGCAATCCGTCCTTGTGGAAGTGAGACACCAAAGCGCAATTCATGAAGACGCAACTTCAATCTTTGCCATTAGCAGACAGGATCTCCCCTCATGGATGGAGGAGATGCTAAGATACAAAAAGGAGGGTGCATTACCAGAAGACCCTACCAGAGCCAAAAAGATCAGAAGTCAGGCACCTCAATTTGCAATTGTCAATGGCAAGCTAAACAAAATCGCTTAGAGTGGTCCCTTGCTGAAATGTGTCACTCCTTAGGAAGTAGAGTATATCCAAAGGGAAATTCATGAAGGGGTTTGTAGTCATCACCATACAAGAATTATGGGACGCCACTTCCTCTTTACATTGCCTTTTTCTATGGTATTTTTCTCTCCTGACTGATTTGGTAGTTAGTTTTTTTGCTTTGAATAGTACTGTTCTGTTTACTTAGGTCAGATAGTGTGGGTGCCTGTGTATACCTTTTTTGTTATTTTGTTAAGTTGGGCAGTTTTGTTTTGTTTACTTAGGTCAGATAGTGTGGGTATTATTCTACCTAAGTTGTGCAGCGTGATTTTTCAGTTTGCCATTTTGTTAAGAAACATCGGAAGTCCCTGCCCCATCCAAAATATATACCACATAATTGATAACAGGTAACACTTTAGTTGCTGCATGGGCACAAGCAGCAGCAGGTCTGCATCCTCATCTACTGACTTAGGCGGAGGACCATAGCGCTTCACCCATCATTCAGGGGATAGCCTTTCAACTAAAACTATAATCATCCACCCAAACAAAAAATACAAGTTTATCTTTAATGTGATGTTGAATATTTAAACCAATTAATTTGTATAAATTCTGAAGATTGCATTCACCATGACTCTGAAACTGTTTAGTCTGTAGGATTTTATCGGCTTATAGAGCCTCCGAAAAATATGTTTGAACGCTCAGACGTAAAGTCCATATATGCGACATCATTACATTTTCACCTACAGTCATGAACTTGCATGTATCTAGGATAATGTAGTTAAGCACTCCCTTTTATATAACTTTCACCATTCGTGTACGTGTATTTCCATGTAGTAGTAGTACTTCTTTTATTTAAAGTTCTTTCCCCACTTTATTTTAGGGTGTTTGTGGTAGCTGCCTTGTGGGTGCGGTTGTATACTTAGTTAGGATTTACAATTTAGCACTTGTGGGGGTATTGAACACGTTACTTTCTCATTACAGTTTGCTGGAGGATATTAATGGATAGAAAAATTGTAAAGATTTTATTTTTTCATCAAGAGCACAACCCATGAGAGAGCAGCAAGGGCTGCGTACAAAACTCATGTAATATGTACTTAATTAGAAAGAGAATAAAGTGTCCCTGTGCATGGTCCTCATTTTTTTGGGTTATTCATTTTACAAATGAAACAACAGATTTTTGTATTTGGTAAAACTTATTGTGTTTATTTTATTTGGTTATTTGTTATTTGTTATTTATTTTAATTTCTTTCTTTATTATTTGATTTGTAGGAGCATAATGCAAGATCAAGCACATATAGCCAAGATGAAATAAATGAGGTTTATGAGCAATGGGCAAAGTTCTTTAGATCAAACTTTTTGTTAACTAAATGTAATTTTAGTACAAGCAATAATAGTACTACTATTCGATCATATGTGATTATATATATAAGTGTAGTAGTGGATGTTATGTAAAAGAATATTTTCTAATTAATATACGTATTATTCAATCATTTATTATATATTATAACCACGAATGACATCTATAAATACATATTATATTTATCCCTAGTCAATGTAGATATATAGAATTGTATATTTATTTTTAATTTAAAAAAAGTTCATTCGTATCTAAGTTTCAAACAAACGATACAAATAACATTTATTTGTATCTTTGGTTTTCAAAGATACAAATAATGTGTTATTTGTAACCCTCTTGTTAGTATCCCCAATATAAGATACAAATAAGCTTAAAAACAAGATACAAATAAGGATTTTTTTTATTAGTGATTCTTAATAAAAATGTATAAAATAGCATTAATATAACTTTCTTTAATTTTGCTACCTACTATTAACTTTACATCTTAAGCCCTTGCATCCTTCACCCTTTGTCACACATTTGACATTTTAATATTTTCTTTCGCATTATTCTTTATAATAATGTATAAAATAGCATTATTACGTTCGATAATGTAAGTTGGGATTTTTCATTATTCAATTAATTTTCATCCTCAATTTTGGGGCTTCTCAATGATCCTGATTTTTTGGTGCTATAATTCTTTATAATAATGTGTAAAATAACATTATCACATTCAATAATGTAACTTGAGATTCTTCGTTATTCAATTAATTTGCATCCCCAATTTTAGGGCTTCACAAGGATCCTAAGTTTTTAGTGCTATTTTAAGTAATTTTGCTCTTCTTAACTACAAAGGTGAGTTATGCTCTTTCTTTTAATCAAAATCTCAGTTGATTTTTTCTTTTGGACTTTTAAAAACTTGTACCACCTACTATTGATTTACAAGGATAAGTTAGCATGTTAAGCCTCTAACACATAAATTGTTCTTGGTGAAATGGCAACAAATGCTGTGATGAGCAACAATTTCCATAACCAATAATTTGATTCCATCATCCTTCACGGGTTATTTTATGAACTCATTGTTGCGAACAAGGTTCTTATGCAACCATAGGCAGTAGGTCCACAACAAATGTGTAATTGACGACTATGAAAGGATGATCCCTCATTTTCAGTTTTTTAATGGTTGATCCTCGTCGTGCAGAACATGCACTTTGAATCCTGTGTATTAGGATGCTACTATATCAACTGATGAATCAACTCAACCGTTCGTGTCAAAAGTTCAATTTATGATGCCGACAACAACTATTTGTACGTTTGGTCATTGATCCAGTGATGATTTCTAGACTTTCCAACTAATTGCTTTATTTTAGAGATCACACAATAACTTTTACTCTGGTTGCGAATAGAATATATTAGAATCAACATGCTTCATTTTCGTTTATTGCGTCATGATTCGGTGCCATCTTTTATACCTTTGGCAACCTCATGCGGTGCTCTGTGTTTTTCTTTCAATAATTATAAATTAGTTTCTCCACTTTTTTGTTCACTATGTAGCAGATGAAATATTGCAATATTGTACTTTGATAGTTCATATTAAATTTTGTATCTGTTGTTTTATTTTCAAACAATTACATAATTTTTAAAATATATGCATATTCACTTCATCTAATTTAATTACACATGATATTCAAGTGAATACTAAATAATTTTTCTTTGAATTGATTTTTAATTAAAAATTGGGGATATATATTAAGAACACTGACGCTACATTGTCTAATATTGTGCCAATATGAAAATAGATAAAATATTACTCCATCCTATTCATCCTAAGAGTTTTATTTTCTTATTTGGTTAAGTCACCTTAAATGTCTCATTTTTATTTTAGGTATGTTAACTTTACCACTTTTCCCCTATTAAACTTAATCTTTTAATATCTTTACACTAGGCATGGCCACGGTCCGGGTTGGTCCGGTTCCGTTCCGGTTCCATTTGGAACCTGTCGCGAACGGTTCCGGTTCCGGGCGGTTCCAAACGGTTCCTTGGCGGTTCATGAGGCGGTTCCGGCGGTTCCAACTCACGGGACGGGCGGGTCGGACCATCGGTTCCATTTTTATTTTTTCTTTAAATATTTATATAATAAAAAAATACTATAATATTGCAGACGTACCTTTGATGATTACTTGATTATTAGCGAAATTCATTGCATGTCAAGTTGTCATCGTTATTGAAATATTTACTAAAAAGAATGAAAAAAATAAATTAATAAGAAACGAATCAATGATAATGTCGATAAAGATGATTAATAAAAAAAAAGGAGAAAATGGACTTGAACCTAGTACCCAAAGGAATACTAAACTGCCTACGTATCCCGAAGGAATCAAAGCCCATGTAGTTCTTTGTCATACCTTTTATCTATAGTTGTTGAATGTTGATTTATCGTTGTCGGATTGATCCTATTCGTCTTCGTCATCATCATGTGGTTGGTTAGATGCTTCCGCTGACTCTACTCCTGACGATGATGCAGATGTATCCATCATCATCCATGGATCATCATCGTCGTCTTGATCATCATCATTCTTTAGTCCTTGTGTTCGAATCTCCGCTTGATCCCAATCTTTCTTGCAAACACATATTTGAATACTCTATGGAGCAAGACGAGATCTCTTTTCGTCCAAAACTCTTCTACCTGCACTAAAAGCAGACTCCGACGCAATTGTTGATGCGGGAATTGCAAGGATATCCTTTGCAATTCTCGATAAAATGGGAAATTTTACAGATTTTTCTTTCCACCACTCTAAAATATTATAGCTACCTTGGTCTATTTCAAAGTGGTGTTTAAGATAACTATCTAGTTCTAAATATGAGGTCGAGGAAGAAGATGATCCTACAAAACTATCATCTTGACTCATTATATTAGCTATTACCGAATTATAGTAAGAGGGACGTGCCGAAACGCTAACACGCCTAGACGTATCGCGTTTTGGGTTATATACACTAGCGTAATAATCATAGAGTTCTGCTAAATATTTTTTACATGTTCCTACATAATTATGTACATCAGTAGGCGGGCGATCTAACGATTGGTAGTAAAATCCTATTACTTTAGTAAGGACCTCAGTTTTAAAACATAGGTCCAAAATGGTTGCGATTCCATAAATATAAGAAAATTCGGTAAAATATGCCTTCCATTTTTCCATCATATCTGCAAGAATCGGCTTCAAATATGGGTTAGTATCATCATGCGTATATTTAAGGAGATGATAAAAAATAGTAATACACTCACTTATTACTAAGTGAACGTTCGGTTCATAAACATATGAAAAAATTTTAGTCGCGTGGTCATACGCTTCTAATATGTTATGTACACCTATAGCTAATTCCCAAGTGTCATCAGCTATGTAACTATCTGTACACTCACTATATAGTTGTGTTATAACTGGACGATAAGCAATCGCCTTTCTTAATAAATCGTTGGTCGAGCCCCAACGTGTAGGAGTATCTAATGACCAATACACTTTTATAAGTTGATATTGGTCACATAATTGTTTATATCGTCTCTTTATCTTTCCAATCCTAAGCCACTTCACTATATCCCTAATTGGTTCTAATAAATCGCTTAATTGTTTTATGCCAGCTTGGCAAGATAAGTTAACTATATGCGCACAATAACGTATGTGTAATAAGCTACCCCCAAGGATAAAACTAAATGCAGGTTCGTTATACAAAAGTTCTAGACATTTAATGTTCGCGGTTGCATTATCAGTTGAACAACAAAATATCTTATCTAATAAGTTCCATTCTCTACATATCTCTACTAATCTATATTTTATGTTTTCACCGGTATGTCTTTCTGGCATTGTCTCAAAAGCAATTATTCTTTTTTGAATAATCCAATTTTGATCTATCCAATGTGCTGTTACACACATATAAGATTCTAAATGTAGGGGAGCAGACCAAATGTCAGTTGTTATGCTAACCCTACCATTAAAAGATTTAAACATTTCAACTAATTCATAGCGCATTGATTCATATAATTTAATTGTGCGTCTTTTAAGAGTGCTCCTAGAGATTGCTCTATATTGTGGTTGATAAGTTTTTCTAGCGTAACGCTCGTGTGCCCTACTTTCACCGTGGTTAAAAGGCAATTCATCACAAATTACATACCTAGAAAATTCATTAATCATATCATTACGATTATATCTAAAAGGCATACCTGAGCTGGGAATATCCCACTGTGTCTGTCGGCTTCCAGTTCCACTTGTTGTCCTGCTGCCGCTTGCTGCATTAGTTTCTTTTGTGATTCTATGCTTCTTTGCCAAATGTTTGTTAAAAGATCCCGTACCACCACCTAACACGTATTCACAAAACACAATAAATAAATTTTTATAAAATATGAATATATAATGTATGTATAAAAAACTTAAAAAGTATTTACCTCTGGCGAAATTGTATGAAACTAAGGGCTTTACTCCTTGACTTTCACAAATTTGACAAGTGCATAAGAAAATATTTGGATTCTCGGTTGGTTCTTTTGTGAAATACGACCACACATATGAAACAGCTCTACCACTAGGAGGTGGCATTGTCGGAAAAGGTTGTCTTACTGGTTCATCTTCATCTAAATAAATAATTTAAAATTATAAAACTATAATTAAATAAATAAATAATTTAAAATTTAATTAATTTGAAGAATAAAATTATAAAACTAACCGATAGTTTGGAAATTGACTCGTTTACCACGAGCTTGTCTTTGTTGTTGTTGTTCTCCTTGTTCTTCATGTGATCTTGTTGATGACTGTCGAGATATATGAATCCCAATAGGGGTCGTTGGTTTCTCTTCTTGTTCTTCTTCTTCATCAATTTGTATTTCTCTTTCCACTTCTTCTGCATAATTATGTAATTCTGGGTCGTACCCTTCTGGATAATTTGGTTCATAATTATAATTACTAATGGAAGGTGTTGTTGATACCGACAGAGCAGAAGTGGCCTTTCTTTTGGAGGAGCTGGAACCTCCCAATGATTTTGCCACTTTAGTAACTTTTTTTGAGGCTTTTTTCAAAAATGAAGACATGATTGATAATATTGAAATAATAATAGAATTAAGAAATAAATAAATAATTAATAGACTAATTATGTAGTTAACTAAATTAAGAAATAATTAAAAGACTAATTATGTAATTAAGAGAATAATTGCGTAATTAAAGAATTAAGTAGAGAGAGTAAGTAGAGAGAGTAGGAGAAGAGATGAGTTGTGAATGAAAATGATTGAAAGTGATGAGTATTTATAGGGGAAAATGCAACGGCTCTCTAACGGCTAGTTTTGGCGGTTCCGGTTCCATGGAACCATTTAGCCGGTACAACCGGACCAGTCCCGGTTCCGGTTCCATGGAACCGTTGGACCGGTTCCGGTTCCGGATCCAGTTCCGGTTCCCTGGAACCGTTGGACCGGTTCACCCGGACCGGTTCCGGTTCCAAACCGCGATTTTTTAGGTCCGGCTCATGAAGTATTTTTCCGGCGGTTTCACGGTTCCGCGGTTCGGGGCGGTTCGGAACCTGTCGCAAAACGGTTCCGGTTCCGAATCCGGTTCTAAGCGGTTCGGCACCGGTTCGGTTCCGGGTAACCCGCCCCGTGGCCATGCCTCCTTTACACCTATTAAAATTTAAAAATACTATACTTTTTCTTTCACATGTAGTCTCATTTGACCAACTAAAAATGACAAAAAGTCAAATGGGATACATTGGGTGGATAAGAGGGAGTATTATTTAGCAAATTCACATTATTTTTGTAAAATTTACATTGAACAAGCAACTGAACATACATATAGATTTGCATGCCTTACTTTAATGTTGTTGCCTACTATTATCTACTTATGCTCAATTTTACATGCTTTCATTAACTCCTAAAACAGTTATGATAGTCATTCCATCTCTCGTTAAGCATTGATATATCGTAGTAGAAGTCTGTGATTCATTGTTATTTTTTTCTTTATTGATTTCCTAATCTCAAGATGCCCTTTTAACCTCTTTTTCCTTCCCTCTGTGGCACTTTTATTGGAATCTAATACATTAAAACCCCAATCTGCATCTTCTTCTTCTTGATGTTGTTCTTGAGCTTGCTCCTATTTTTGTTTTTGAAAATTCTGAATACTTGATATTATTTAAGAAACCTCTTCACTTATTGCCTTGAATGAGTTTTCCACAGCTTCTCTTGTCTTCGCATATTCATGTGATCTCAATAATAAGTTGTTAAAATTTATTCCGAATTTGTGTCTCCATTCTAGTGTAACGTTTTTTTTAATTATTCTCTCCATCATTAACATTTGGTTTTTGACCATCATAAATCCACTCCATTCTAGGTAAGATGTACTATTTTAGAATTTTTTGTACATAATGATTATGCAGAATTCGTAAGCAATAGCAGCACAACCATTCATTTTCTTCAAAGTTCTTACAAGTACATGTCACTCTAATTTGACCATTAGGGTCAACTTTGTAAGACGCAATTTGTGAAGGCCTGAAGGGTAATTTCTATCATCCATCCATACTCTACAAGCGAAACAAAGTTAGTAAAACATGTGATCAGTTTTAAATCATATGTGATGGGTTTTAAGATATATGTCATCAAATATTAATAATATGTGATTACTTATGTTATGGGGTCAAATAAATAAACCCGTAATTTATTTAGTCAAACCCTAACCACCCAACTCGGTCCAATAACTTCTTAAAATAACTACCCATTACTCACCATAATCTACCACTTACCCATCATCCCCATGATTCCCACATTTATTCACCATTTAACCTCCATTCTACCATGATAAATACATGTCGGATACATCATTTGCACCGGACTAAGCTTTTATATTGCTATCGTTACACCACAATAAATATTCACCGTCCTACGTACAATCTATACTGAACCAAATATTCCTTCAATTGATCTGAACTCATCCTACAATCCGTTAATCTTGTATTCATTCATTATCATATATTCATTACTTTCTGTCTCTCGATCTGACTTGAGCGTCGGAGGGGTTTTCCGGGAAATAACCCCCGGACAAGGCTAACGTTGTATTGCAGGATTTGAGGTCTCATCAGCGGAAGGATCATAAACATTTTCAGCATATTGATGGTTATACCCGATTACACCTATCTCCAGGTATTTTAAGTGTCTTTTGCACTTCCTCGTTTCATGACCGAAACAGTTTGGCGCCGTCTGTGGGGATTTCAAACATAAAAGTCATGTCTCCCCTGAGAAAAATAGAATCAACATACGAGTACATATGTAGTAGAATCAAATGTAGCTGTCGGAACGGATAAACGATTAAACGCTAACAGAAGGAAGCAAAATTAAATATCTACTGGTCATGAATAATGTATGTAGCCCCAAAGAGTTAACATGCTGGAATTAATTGCTTAAAATAATTCCTTTGATTTTTGCGGGGAAGATTACAATATTTAAGATTACTGTTGGTTTCATGACGAGTCACCACAACCTTCTTCATCAATGGAATTTTCTTCTGAAACTACCTGAATTTTTAGTCGTGGGGAAAGAAACATAAAGTCGTGGCTTTTCCCAAATAACTTACAAAAAAATGGCAACCACCATATTAGTTATAATGCCTTAATAATTGGTGTGATGTGTCGTCAGTATGCTCTCAAGTTCAATGGCCAAAGTTTGTGGGTTAATGTATGTCTTTTATATGATGATTGATGAATCATGATATTTAAGTCTTAAGAATTTTTATAATTTCACAAGCTGCTACTCCTAGTTATTTCTGTTGGTCAAAGGATCACAATTTCCATTGGTTTTTCCGCCAAACCTCATATGTTTATCAATACTTATGCGCTTTCTCCGCAGGTATGAAAGCTTATTTAATTTCTTTTAAATAAAGTTAATTGGTATAATTCTTGTGTTGCGATTAGGATGGAGGTTAATAATAAGTTATTTTCATTACGGTAAAATTGGTTATTATTTTGGACCAAGCTTATTAATTGGAATCACTTATGAGGTATTGGTCCTCTTATGATTTGGGCGGTCATTTATACTTTATGTTATCTGTAACTCATATTAATCATATCAAGTACAAATTAATACCTTGATAACTTATTAGTCGCCCTCAAGTTGAAAATTGAGGGTCAAATCATTAAGTATTTATTTTTGACCATTCTTCAAGTGGTTTCGGTATAAAAAAATCATCCCTAATATGAACACATTCCTTCACCATCAATGAACATGAATCATCAAATGTTGAAGTTCGGGTTGATGCACCTTCTAAAGGCTTATTAGATCCGTAGAATGTTTCCGAACCAACTTCAACTGACTAAAAAATTCAGTGCCAATGTTGAAGTTCGGTTTGATGCACATTCTAAAGGATTAGATGACCCGTAGAACGTTTCCAAACTAGCCTCAACTAAGTGGTTTCGGTCTAAAGGACCATCATCTTATCTTTACTGTGCCGTATGTGAATATTTCCTGAATTTTTCTCGGCACCCATTATTTTTGGGGATTCGGAAATTATTTGTTAATGATGAAGATTTGATTTGAAGATCATTTTGCTATGAGGAAAAGAAGGTTCCCACTCGTGTGTGACCGTCTAATTATGTGATATATTATATCAAGCTCTTTAATTTCACCATTTTTTGTCAACTCCAGCTATGTGACCGTCTAATTAATAAGCTATATATCATAAGCGATTCGGATGCGATGAGTCATTCTGTACCATCGAATAGCCGGATTCTCTTGTCTAAGGTTATTATACAAGTTTTGTCTTTTGCCGTATCATCAATTTGTCCGAAATATTAAAAACTCAGACCCCCCCCCCCAAGGGCCTCCAATAATTTCGCAAAATTGTCTAAGTATTGAAAGTAGCCGAGTTATGCTACATCCGAATCATCGAAGACCCGGTTGAGTAATTGTCATGACGTATTATCATAAAGTCGGACCCAAATTTGGTTTGATGCACCTTCTAAAGGGTTATTAGATCAATAGAACGTTTCCAAACCAACTTCAACTGACCAAAAAATTCAGTCTCATTGTTGAAGTTCGGTTTGATGCACTATCTAAAGGATTAGATGACCCGTAGAACGTTTTCGAACTAGCTTCAGCTACGTGATTTCAATCTGAAAAAGTTACTCCAAATATTGTCCAATTCAATGTATTGGCTGAATCCGAATATGATCCGACGGTGGTTCAATCTGAGGTGACTCGATGCATGGAGAAAAATCATCATCCTCGCCTTCTAATGAAATGCTACATAAAGGATGCAAATCTTTGATTAGTATTGCCAAGTGAAGAATATATTATATTAATCTGATGATGATCATACAGTTACTCTTACTTTTATTTATCAACATATATCGGGTGTTTTATATTTGTTATATTCATGGGTCAACATGAAAAGTGATGGAGTATGATATTGACACATTGGAAGAATATTATATTATTTCTGCATTGGAATTCAATACTTCACCATTATTATTCTTAATATATTGGGTCTTACTTATATGTGGTTTTCAATGTTGAGTGTATAAAGTCATCTGAGCTTTCACCTAGTTTGAAAGTCATATTATTATTGAAGTTCCAACAACGTGGGCGTTATTTGTCATATTATGGAATCATTTGAGCTTTCAACTAGTTTGAAGTCATATTATTATTAAAGTCCCAACATGTGGGCGTTATTCTTCATATTATGGAATCATCTATACTTTCAACTAGTTTGAAAGTATATTATTATTAAAGTCCCAAAATTATTGATTTTGGGCGATATTTTCAAAGTATTTATCTTAATTATCAAACTTTCACCTAGTTTGAAAGTGAAATCCTTGCAAGTGTCACCTAGCTTGGTAACTCGGACTCTTATTGGGCGTTTTTTGTCAATGTATTTATAGCGAGTATCACCTAACTTGATAACTCGATCACTTATTAAGCGGACCTCCGATCAGTATATTCATCAATGTTTTCGAAGGATTCACCTAGTATGATTCCTTATCTAAGTCCCGGATGATTGACACCCGATCAAAATATTCATCAATTCTTTCGAAGGATTCACCTAGTATGATTCCTTATCTAAGTCCCGGGTGATTGACGATTGGGCAATGCGGACCTATGTCCGATCCAAATATTCCTTAAATGCAGACTTATGTCTGATCCAAATATTCATCAATGCTTTCAACGGATTCATCTAGTATGATTCCTTATCTAAGTCACAGGTGTTTGACTGCCAGGTCATATCGTCATATCAAGCTCAAATGTCGAATCATCATATCAGGCTCAAATGCCGAATCATCATATCAGGCTCTAAAGTCGAATCATCAAAAGTGGCCCAAAGGCCAAATATTTATAATTCATGGGGCTTCCACCATCATGGGCCCATCGAGGCAAGAATTCAAAGTTTACCTTATTCGGACCTTATTGCATGGTTTCTTCCGAATATTTATTTGATCTGCATCACAGGTATGATTTTTTCCGCATAAAGACTGATACCCTCGCTACCTTAAATTCCCTCATCTATCACTCTTCATGCGTGGGGCTAATGTTATGGGGTCAAATAAATAAACCCGTAATTTATTTAGTCAAACCCTAACCACCCAACTCGGTCCAATAACTTCTTAAAATAACTACCCATTACTCACCATAATCTACCACTCACCCATCATCCCCATGATTCCCACATTTATTCACCATTTAACCTCCATTCTACCATGATAAATACATGTCGCGTACATCATTTGCACCGGACTAAACTTTTATATTGCTATCGTTACACCACAATAAATATTCACCCTCCTACGTACAATCTATACTGAACCAAATATTCCTTCAATTAATCTGAACTCATCCTACAATCCGTTAATCTTGTATTCATTCATTATCATATATTCATTACTTTCTGTCTCTCGATCTGACTTGAGCGTCGGAGGGGTTTTCCGGGAAATAACCCCCGGACAAGGCTAACGTTGTATTGCAGGATTTGAGGTCTCATCAGCGGAAGGATCATAAACATTTTCAGCATATTGATGGTTGTACCCGATTACACCTATCTCTAGGTATTTTAAGTGTCTTTTGCACTTCCTCGTTTCATGACCGAAACAACTTATAATAATTAATCACTTTTAAATGATATGTGATCACTGCAAAGAATTTTTTAGTCACTCATACATATGCGATTATTGTTAAGGTATATGTGATTATTGCTAATATATTTGTGATCACTTTAAGGTATGTATGTGATCATGTTTAAGATATATGTGATGATTATTAAGACACATGTGAAAGATTTATAATTGAAATCATATGTGTATTGTTCAAATTGCTAAACATGCATAAAAAGTTCATACAAACACCCTATAGTAGCTTTGAATTCAATTCCAAAATCCCTAAAAAGTGTTGTAGTGTACACTTTCCAGGCGTGCTTAAACAAACCACTTATAATTAGATGTGACTTTGGTTTTGTTCTTGAAGAGTAAAACTCTAATTTAATTTCATTATTTCTCTATCGTCGTACTGTATACTTGAAGATCTTATAAAACTTTTTCGAACTAGTTTTATTTGTGTCAAAACCAAGGGTACTATTCCTAGATTCACTCTTTTGAGAAGCTAAAATCCTAGATGAAAAACATCCTCACTCAAAAGTTGTACGCCATTTTGTTCTAATGTTGTAAAGACGATCAAACCATTTGTAGTACTCAATGTTTTTTTGAGGTCATAGTTAATCACCATCTCATCCCAACATTTTTGATATTCAGTTTCATCATTGCACCCCCATAAGGGTTTTCTCAAGGTTTTCTTGAACGTTTTGTTTGTTTTTAACGATCCTGTAACACTCCATAATTTATTACGTCAATATTATATATTAAATGATTTGGAATATAATTTTTAATATATTTATTATCGAATAATAAAATTAGCCTTTAGACATATACAATAGTTTTATTTCTCTTATTTAAGTAGTCAATGACTATTATTATTATTATAATTTGGATTATTATTATTATTATTATTATTATTAAAATAAATTTAAGTTAAGTATGGGCTAAGATCATTTATTATTTTTATTGAGTCTTGTAAATAATATACCCAAGTAAGGTATGAGTAGGATTTTAAAATTTAACTACTCCCTCAAATAACCCTTCCTCACATTTTTACTCCTACCTCCCTCCAATCTCTTCTTCTTCCTTAAACCCTTACTCTCCCTAAAAAAATTCACCCACCACAACAAGACCACCCAACTGCACCACCACCACCGTCGCCAGCCGCCAGTCACACCACCGCCCACCAGTCTGCCGCCAGCTGTCCCACCACCTTTCTCTCTTCCCTCCATTTTTGTGAGGTTTTTCATCCTTATTTAAAATTAGTGCTTTTAATCTTTAAAGTATGGGTAAATTCATGAATCTTAGTTTAAATTAATTTATATCTTGATAAAATTTGTGATGGGTAAGTGTTAGAAGTGAGATTTGAAAATGAATAAGTCAGAGTTTATGCTGGGGATAAAATTGAAGATAGTTAGTACTATTTTTATGTATTTTGGGGATTTTGTAATATTGGGACAAATTTATACAAGCTTTTGATAAGTGTCATTTTTGATTAATAATGATGGTTTTGATGATTATTAGGGATATTATCAATGGTACCCCTATGTTATTGCACTTTATCTTTGGTATCCCCGTGTTTTTCGTAATTTCAATGGTACCCCCAAACTATCTTACTAATTACAAACATGACACATTTTAAGTTTTTTCCGTTAAGTGGCCGTTAATTTTTATAAAAAACCAACTATGGTTAGTTTTTTCTTCTTCTTCCCTTTTCCCTCTCCTCTTCCTTCTCTCCTTCCATAACTGCTTCGTCAAGATTTACTACTTCCACAACTCATATTCAATTACCACTATTGAAATAATCCCTTGATGTGACAGCCTCTATTTTACGCTATGCACTTATTTGGGGGAATCCTGGGGATGAGAGAAGAGGGAACAATTTATAATAGCTAGGGTTGAGCATTTAAACATTTCAAGCACTGCAAATTTGAGAATTTCACTCAAAGTAGGGGCTGGGACTGGTGCGAATTGAACAACCAACCTCAAAGAATGAAAAATACTACCTCACGAGTCACTACTGAGCTCTCATTACATATTTTGATAATCAATCCTTCCTATGAATCATACTACTGAAAGTTTATCCTCAACTATTGTAATATTAACATAATAATAACGCAAAAAGGGCATTCTGTTCGTAATCAAATTGTTTGGTAAGTTTAAAAGATTTTATTGTTGACTTAACATAAATCGATCGTTATGTCTTCAATATTCTCATTAGATCTGAATTGTATAACTTATCAGTTCTTATCATTGACAAGACATCCGCCTATCATTATTTCATATATAAGCACAACAAATTTGGAATGATTGGTTGGTTTCAAACTTTATGTATGTTTAGATAATCACTTGGCTGGATTATATCAACTTTATTGGTGTTGATTGATGAATGATGATTTACAATAGAAGTTTAGATTAGGGATTATTTTAATAGTCGTAATTGAGCATGGGTTGGAAGTAGTAAACCTAAGGCATTTGAAGTAGTAAATCTTGAAGAAGTAGCCATGGAAGGAGAGAAGGAAGACAAGAGGGAGAAGGGAAAAGGGAAAAGGGAAGAAGAAGAAACTAACTATGGTTGGTTTTTTATAAAAATTAACGGCCAATTAATGGAAAAAACTTAAAAAGTGTCACGTTTGTAATTAGCAAGATAGTTTTGGGGTACCATTGAAATTACGAAAAACACGGGGTTACTAAAGATAAAGTGCAATAATACAGGGGTACCATTTATAATATCCCTTAAAAATATAAAGACTCAATTCCTTTAAATGATGATAATTCAAAACACATATTAAATTAAACAATAAATTTAGTAATAATTTGTTGTTTAAGTAAGTCCAAAATCATATTAAATATTAAGTAATTAATTGATATACATTTTAAGTCTGAATTATATTAAATTAAGTTTAAATTAGAATGACTTAAGCTTATCATATTTGGATAAAGTTGTAATTATATTAAAATTTAAAGTTAGAAGAACGTGAGTTCAAGACGTTGAGATATTGAATTATATTTGAATGAATATTAAAATTGGATAAGTTTTATTTGAATTTATACTAAATAAACGTATGCTCAAGATGTTTAAGTATTTGAATATATTACACGTTTTATGTTTAATAAATAAGTTGCTTTGAATTTAAATAGGTGGATTTGAAATTAAGCTCTACTAGTTATAGGTCTTTCTATAAATAAGAAGACATTTTGAATTCTAACTAAAAATAGAAAAAGAATTCAAATTGAACTAAAATATAGGAATTTAATTTGCGATATATTTACACATTGATATTTATTGGAATGATTGAATTTTAAATGTCTTGTGTAAGTACTAACGTGACAGTACATCAAAAGCTCAAAAAGCTAAAAAATAGAAATTCATGATGTGCTTGATTAAGTCTTCACTGGAGCGTCATTTTGAATTACTGCCCAAGGTTTTGAAGACTGACCTAAATTGACTAGATTAACTATATTTGCGGATCAAGCTTCCTTGACTTGCAAGATTATGTTGAGGTGTGGCATATATATATATAACGCTGCATTCAAAGAATTAAGTTACGTTACAACACCAGCAATACTTTTTATAATTTTGTCTCTTCTTAAGATCTAAACGTTCATAAAGTGTTGTAAAACTTAGTTCATCTAACTCTTACATTTATAATAGGTTTTTGAGTCAAAAAAAGTTAAAACTTTCATTGTTAAATACTCCTAAGCTTGGAATACATTATAAAGTGTTCAACTTGTAATCTTTATTATGAGATTGGCATTTGTACTTTTATTAAAGGAACTTGTAAGACGTTTTTCAAGGGGAAGAACGTGTTGATAGAAGATAGAGAGATTAATAAAAGTATACGTTTTTCCCCTTTAATAAAGATATACTTTTGTTAAAGATTACAAGTTCCTTTAATAGAAGATATGTTACAGTATATGTATGTTTATATATATATATATATATATATATATATATATATATATATATATATATATATATATATATATATATATATATATATATATATATATATATATATATATATATGTATATATATATATATGTATATATATATATATATATGTATATATATATATATATATATATATATATATATATATATATATATATATATATATATATATATATATATATATATATATATATATATATATATATATATATATATATATATATATATAAATATATATATATATATATATATATATATATATATAATATATATATATATATATATATATATATATATATATATATATATATATATATATATATATATGTATATATATATATATAAATATATATATATATATATATAATGTA
>NC_080049.1:18231089-18328589 GCF_026212465.1 Amaranthus tricolor
ACCTCTCACACACACACACACACACACTCCACACACCAACACACACTCCCACACACACACACCCACACAAACCCACTCACACACACCACCACACTCACACCATCTCACACACAACACCTCACACACTCACACCACACACACTACACACACACACACCTCTCACGCCACACACACTCCCACTCACACACACACACCCACACACAACACCATACACAAACTCACCCACACACACATCACACACACACACTCACCAACACACACAACACACATCACACACACACACACACACACACACACACACTACACAACTCACACACTCACACACACACACACTCCACACACAACAACACAGCCACACACAGCACACTACACCACACACACAGTACACACACGACACACAGTACACACATACACAATACCTCATACACACATACACACATACACCACACCACACACACACACACACACACACTCACACACCAGAACCACACACACACACACCCACACACCACACACACACTCACACACACCACTACACACACACACACACACACACACACTCACACCACACACTCATCAGCTGTAAACCAACCCTCCCACCGTAAAACCCCCCCCACCCCCCCTCGCCCTCCAACAACCCCAATAACACTCTATCTTGCCTATCAGAACTCACCGCTTCCACAAGAGTTTACGCGAGCATACCTTCATAACTCTTACCTATGTCATCTGGATAATAGCGTGAAAAAGAGTTAGAATTTTTTATTATAATTACGCCTAAGCTTGGAATACTTTTTAAAGTATTTAAATTTGTAAATTCTTTTGTGAGATTGGGATTTGTACTTTTATCAAGGGAACTTGTAAGACGTTGTTCAAGGGGAAGAACGTGGTGAGAGAAGATAGAAAAATTTTCTAAGTTGTCTTAAAGTTCATTAATAAAAGGCGTTGAATCCTAGGGTTGGAAGAGAACCCATAGGCGGGGAGTAGGCTATTTGTAGCTGAAGCTCGTTAACAAATACCTTGTTCTTATTTAAAGTTTGATTTTGCACATACTTCATAGGTCTATCAATTGACCTAAAACTGTTCCAGAAAACCGTTTTAAAAGGTCTCCCAAACTCTTGAGCTTACCTTTTAGAAATTTTTTTTAAACGAGCATACTCTCCGTTCAACCCCTCTCTAGAGAGTATTCGATCTCGTATCAATCTTCATGCATTATCTTTGGCATTTAAGATTGAGACATGGGAATTTTGTTAATGTTTCTTTTATGTCTAAGCATGATTTAATTCCTTTTTGTCCACAACAATCTCATAATTGTAAAACATGCATGTTGAAGAAAATCACTAGACACCTTTTAAAAGTGTTTTAAGAAAATTTGATATTTTAGATTTGGTGCCTAGTGATTTATGTGATTTTCATAATACACCATCATTAGGCAATAAGAAGTATGTGATTACTTTTATTGATGATTATTCCAAGTTTTGTTATGTGTACTTGTTATATACAAAAGATGAAGCTCTTAATTCTTTTAAGATATATAAAAATAAAGTTGAATTACAAACTAGACGTAATCTTAAAAGATTGAGGACCGATAAGGGAGGAGAATATCATGATCCCACTTATTTCCAATCTATTGGTATAATTCATGAAACCACCGCCGGTTACGCACTACAATTCAATGGTGTGGTGGAAAGGAAGAATCGAACTCTTCAAGAGATGGTGAATACCATGTTATCCTACTCCGGTTTGAGTGAAGGATTTTGGGGTGAAGCAATGTTGATGGCTTGTCACATTCTTAACCGGGTTCCTATAAGAACCAATAAGGAAACACCTTATGAACTTTGGTACAAAAGAAAACAAAACTTAAGTTATCTTTTGGGGATGTAGGGCCATAGACAAAGTGCCAGAAAACAAAAGAAAGAAACTCGGTGAACGAGGTTTGGAAGCATCTTTATAAGTTATGCTCAACGTAGCAAAACTTATAGGTTCTATGTAATAGAACAAAATGACTACATATCGATACACTCGATTATTGAGTCTAGGGATGCCATTTTTTATGAGAATAGATTCTCATCATTGAGTAGACAAAAGAATCTACAAATTAGTACCGAAGAAAGTGTTGATAATGATCAATAAGAACCCCTTCTAGATTTGATACAAATCAACAACTAGATGATGAAGAAGAGAATATTGAAATTACTCCTATAAGGAGTAAGAGACAACGGAAAGCCAAAAGCTTTGGACTAGATTTCCACGTATATTTGGTTGAAGGAACTAGAGATAAAATATCATCTAGTGTTCCATATTTATTTAATCTGGAAGGAGACCCATTGACTTTTAGTGTTGTTATGGCATCACATGATAGTGCCTTTTGGAAAGAGGCAATAGATGATGAGATGCAATCCATCATGGGGAACAATATTTGGCTACTAGTAGATGTCCCACCGACTTGTGAACCAATTAGTTGCAAGTGGATCTTCCGCAAGAAGATGACAATTGATGAAACTATTAATACGTTCAAGGCTTGTTTAGTGTTACAGGGCTTTAGACAAAAGCTTGGTGTTGATCATTTTGATACATATGCACCAGTTGCAAGAATAACAACCATTAGGTTGTTGGTAGCGTTCGCTACAATTTATCATCTAGAGATCCATCAAATGGATGTGAAAACCGCATTCTCATACGGTGAGCTAGATGAGGAAGTTTACATGAAACAACCCAAAGGGTTTGTTTTGAAAGGACAAGAAAATAAGGTGTGTAAATTTGTTAAGTCATTATATGGACTTAAACAAGCACCAAAACAATGGCATCAAAAGTTTGATGAAACTATATTGTCCTTTGGATTCAAGTTGAATCTAACGGATAAATGCGTTTATAGAAAATTTGATAACCATGGAAACGGAGTTATCATTTGCTTATACGTGGATGACATGCTCATCTTTGGTACTAGTTTAGTACATATCCAAGAGACAAAGGATTTTTTGTCTAAATCCTTCCAAATGAAGGAAATGAAGGATATGGGGGAGGCCGATGTGATCTTAGGCATAAAGATCAAACGAGATGGTGGTCGTATTAAGCTCAGTCAATCTCATTACATTGAGAAAGTGATTAATAGGTTTAAATTGCAAGATTTGACACCAATCTCAAGCCCCATGGAACAAGGTATGAAATTTACCAAGCATACCGGAAAACCAATTTCTCAACTAGAGTATGCAAAGATCATTGGATCTTTGATGTATGCTATGACATGTATAAGGCCGGACATAGCATTTGCGGTTGGTAAATTGAGTAGATTTACTAGTAACTCGGATCTCCAACATTGGTTGGCGATAAGGAGAGTATTACGATACTTGAAAGGAACCATAAATTATGGTATAACTTATAGTGGTGAACCTCCTATTTTGGAAGGTTATTCCGATGTTAGTTGGATCACTAAGGAGGAGGATAATTCTTCAACTAGTGGTTGGGTTTTTGTTTATGGGGGAGGTGTCATTTCTTGGGCTTCCAAGAAACAAATGGTAATAGCAGATTCCACTATGTCTGCGGAATTCATTGCACTCGCCTCGGCGGCAAATGATGCGGGGTGGTTAAGGAATCTCATGTTTGAGATACCTTTGTTGCCAAAGCCAATTTCACTGGCGGCAATTCATACGGATTGCACAACGACTTTGGAAAGAGCTTATAGTTAAGTGTATAATAGTAAGTTGAGACACTTTGCTCTTAGACACAGTCTAGTGCAATATCTTATCATTCATAGGGTCACAACTCTTGACTATGTGAACACCAAGTTTAATTTGGCTGATTTTTTCACTAAAGCCACGAGTAAGGTTTCAATTGAACAAGCGTTAATTGAGATCGTTTTATGTCAATAAAGTTTAAAGGAAAGTCCTAATTCACACACAAGTAGCATTGTGTCTTGAATTCAATGTGGTAAAGTCCTTTAAAGTCTTTGAAAGCAACAAGGATGAATGACCCATAGTTGCTTTAGACCGTGATGACAAGGTAGTCGCTTAAGTTCTCAAGGTCAAGGGTTGAAGAGCTCTTGGTGGTATCCTATCACGGGGATATGTTTTACGTATTGCGAACCTACCTATATAAGTTTGAAGTTTTGGCCGCTTTAAGTAGTCAAGATTGGCATATCCGACTATGATAAACTTATGAATAGATATGCACACGGCCCTATATAATGTGTCAAGGTAAATGACAATGTGTTATTGGTTTTGTGTGTATTTAACCTTCAATTGGTCAGATGGTCTAGTTGATTCAATTCGTAGGGACATCATTCTAGTTCGATCGCTTGTGAAGTGTTTTATACTAGGCGTTAATTCAATCCGTAGGGACATTAGCATTTATGCATGAAACAGAATTATATACTTAATGTGTAAAGGAAGAAGGAGGTTCGTTATACTCTAAATGGGGGAGGATTGTTGAACATTTAGAGTATAGAGACTTAGATTTGTATATACTACATACTTAGTATAGTACTGGGACTAAAATAGATATATTATAAGTCCAATTAAATGCCTCAAAGAATTTGATGAATCATTACTTTGATTCATAAGTTTTGTTTGATGAATCATTACTTTGATTCGTAAGCTTTGCTTGGTGAAACATTACTTTGATTCATAAGCTTTGCTTGTGAAACACTTTTGTTTCAAAATGAGGTATTGTTTGATTCATAGCTCTATAAATAGAGGTTGCATGCCAAGGGACATTCCATCCCATCTCCATATCATTTCTTATTTCTCTCTTAAGAATACTCCCATTCTTGTTCTTCCTTTCATGAGATAATATTGAGAGAGTAATTAACTCTCAATATCATCAAAGTTCTTAATTCACCACACTACTTGTATTTACTATTGCAATTTCCTTGTGCTAGGATTTGTTGTGTAGATTGTATCTCATTGTGAATTTCATTTTATCATCCCAAGCACCATTGTGGGAGAAATATCACAATAGGAAAATGCATGAACGCCTTCTACTCATATCAAGTTATCGAGCAAGTTCTTTGATTATCGTAACCATATCTTCATCGTCTCCTTGGTGATTCAACAAGAGTTCAAAGCCATATACAAAGGATTACAAATAGTGTAGATTTATCTTGTAACACATATTTGTAATACATCATTATTGTAATATCTAATTGATCATAAAAAGGAATAGAAGATGATGTGGTCTTTGTAGGTTGTACATTATCAACCACATTATCAAGTTTAATATGTTGCTCACGTTCAAGTCCTTCTCCCTCATCACTCAAATCATCATCTTCATAATCTCCCTCATCATATAGTGGGCTAGAACTTGATTCGGTTCTAAGAGAAATACTATAGGTACTTGTTTAATAATATATTTTTGTACTAGTACACCCCATATTCCTAACAAGAGCCCACAAAGCATTTATTGAGTACTCTTCATCAAGTGGCACCACAGTAAAGGTCGATTGGCTAGTAGGGTATTTCATGTTTAATCTTAATTCTACCATATGTTTATCAAATCCACACACTTTATACAACAACTCAAGAAATTCACAACGAGACATATCAATTGTTACAACAATTGGTCTTAAATTTCCACCATGATATCTTAGTAAATTATGAGTTTCAATAATAACTCCATCCCCTCTACACACCATATCACAATCCATTATTTTCAAAAGTTTATAAAATTACCTCAATTAGATCATGTATAGAAGCAAGTATGAATAAGTTCAACTCCTGCATAAGAAAAAAAATCAACATTACTACAAGAAATTCAAACTCCAAAAATTCAATGGAAATTAGTTAAATGACCCCAAATACTCACCTTTTAC
Source organism: Amaranthus tricolor (assembly GCF_026212465.1). NCBI lineage: Eukaryota > Viridiplantae > Streptophyta > Magnoliopsida > Caryophyllales > Amaranthaceae > Amaranthus > Amaranthus tricolor. The sequence continues at coordinate 18,236,893 of NC_080049.1, forward strand.
TAATCAAGTTCAACAATGAAACTTAAAATGAAGAAGAACATGAAAATAAGCTAAAAATGAGGAAGAAGCTGAAGGAGGATAAATAGGATTTGGAAGAATTAGGGCTTGTTTATAAAAGAGGGAAATGACAAATGAAACGGAAAGAGGGAAATGACAAATGAAACGGAAAGAAGTTACTGGATTTGTATTTGGGCAGAAGAAAACATTGTCAAAAACAGCGGTTTTTTTTTTTTTAAAAGGCTTACCTGATGAAAAACGCTTTCATGGCAACGTTTTTCCTTAATAGCTAAAATGCTATCCTTGATAACGTTTTCTCCATCTGCTGACCAAAACCCAATCCCCAGCCTAATAGGGTACAAAAACGCTGTTAAGGGCAGCTTCTTTCTTTAAGCTTATTTTTCCAAATACTTTGGGGTTGCACTCATTTAGCTAAAGAGAAAGGGAAGTAAAGAGAAATAAAAGGGAAGAAACTCTATTTGGGAGGAAAGGGAAGGAAAAACAAGGGAGCCAAGAGTTTTCCCTTCAAATATTTCCAACTTTGGTAAAAATCATACCTTAACAAAAAACAGTCCCGTCAAATCTCCTATAGAGATTTATTTAAAAATAAACAATAATTGTATTTATTTTTTAAAAATCATCCGAAAAATACTAGAGGTGTTCCTTCGGGTGATCGGGTCGATTTCGAACGGATGTCATTCGGTTCAGTTGTATTTCGGATCGGTTATTTTTCGGATGCGTGTTAAGGCGGGTCACACTCGGGTCAGGTCGGTTAGTCACGGTTCGGTTGAAGATCAGCTATTTGAGCTATCGGGTTAGCATCGGTTCGATGTTTCGTATCGAGTAGTCAATCAGTCTCGGATTATCATCGGTTAATAATTGATTCGGTTTTATCGGGTATAGATCGGGTTCAGGTATTATTTTCCAGTAGAATTCGGCTACAAATTACTAATTACTATAGATCGAGTCAATATCAGATTAAGTTGTTAGACATTTTCTAATTGATGATAAGATTCCCCTTAGTTAACACAAAATAATTAAAATGCAAATCAGTTAGTGATTATTACTTTGTTACTTTTACTTGTTTGACTGTAAATTAAAATTAAAGTTTTATCATTTTTCATCTAAATTGATTAAAAATAGTTAAATAAACATTGACCATTAATTATTAACTCTAAATATATGAAATCATGTACGTATAAAATTTAATTTATTAAAATTTCTATTACTTCATTAGATTAACTAATAAGATGATTGAATATGAGTCGACCATACTTCTATGTTAAAAATTGGTTCAGGTTTACACCATTTCAATTAAAAATTCATAACAAGTTTGGTTTTGAGCATGATTCGGGTCGGATATGACTCGGGTCGGCCACTATTAGGTTATGGAAATCTCAGTAACGGTTATATATCGATTATAAAAATCAGTCGCAGTTTGAGTTCGTTGGGTTCGATTTTACGATTTTTGATTGTAAATCGGTTCGTGCGCAACTTCGGTTCGGATAATGTCTGTTTGATAAACCTAAAAAAACCATATTTTCAGATCGGTTAACTTTCGATTTCAGTTCGGATTTTCGGATCAGGTCACATTTGAACAGCTCTACCCAATACATAAATATTGGAAAAGGTTTTTTCTTACTTTCAACTATTAACAAGTTTAGATATTTTTGAATGTTTGGCATCGTAAGATATAAACATAGATTAAAAAAAATTGGAAATCATTATTTGATGAGAACGAGTCCTATAACATGAAAACAGTTTTTAGTACACTTAACATACAAGTTCTTTTAAAGGCGCACAGAAAGCTTATGTCGAGCCCTCATAATGTTAATAGCAGAAGCAGGATCTAAGCTCTTAGGACACGCTGCAGTACAATTCTTGATACTCCTGCACCTGTCTAATTTCTTACCATCTGCCAATAGAGCCTCCAATCTTTCCTCCGTGTAATCGTCTCGACTATCAGACACCCATCGATATGCATTAATTAAAGCTGCCGGACCCAAATATTCCTCTGGATTCCACCAGTATGCAGGGCATGCTGTTGTACAACAAGCACATAATATACACTCGTATAATCCATCAAGCTTCTTCCTATCTTGAGGCGATTGTCTATACTCTCTACCGTTCTCTGGTCTCTTCCTTGTCTTTAGCCATGGTTCAATTGACCTACAACGTGCTTTCATTGGAGTTTTTGAAAAAAAAAGGCTACTACCTAATTATTAGTTAATCTGACCAGATAAAAATAACAACTAATTAATTAGCTAGCTATTTAGAAGATAATATATATAAATTAGTTGTTTCTCGTTATTGTTTATTAGTGAAAACATAAGTCAATTATAAATTAATAAATACTACGCATAGTTATAAATTTTTAGTGTGGACATAAAAAGCTTACGCATAGTTATAATATTTTACTTATTCAGATACAACACCTAAAAATGTTCAAGAACGTCTTATTTCTTTTATAAAAAAATTGTCGACCCTCATTGCACTTTGAGCGGCACTTTAAAAATGAATCTAAATCTTACAATGATAAAGCACATTTACACCTTATGACAAGGTAAAAGCTGGCCTGATCTACTGATTGGAAATAAAATGAACTTAAGGCCTAAAATATGAGGCAATTAATGTTAAAAAATCTAAAATGAAAATAAGTCAAAAATCAAGTTAACCTGATCTATAACATATTAGGTCAAAACTGTAATTTTTGACTATTAAATCGGTTAGATTTAGGTCAAGCAGCTTTTGACCTGTTTACATATGACTAGAATTCAAATTTGACCCAATCTGATCTAGGTCTAAGCACACTACTTTTGAAATCTACGCCCAAACGAGAGTGCTAGATTAAGCAGCATTAAGATTGTCAAATGAATTTGCAATAAAATAAAGGTGATAGATATTAATTACTTGTATTGCTCATAGAAGTTGGTAAGATCAACGACGAGATCCTTTATAACAAACATATGTGGAAGGGGAGTCAAAGTGGTAGGCTTGGTAGTATCAGAATCAATGGGTTTAAGGCAAGCAACAGTGTTAAGGCCATCAATATTCATTGAGCATGACCCACATATTCCTTCTCTGCATGATCTTCTATAGCTCAAACTTGAATCATCCTCTGCTTTTATCTTTTGCAATGCATCTAAAACCTGTACAGTATCAGTGTGAGACATTACGTACACTTCCTCTAGTTATCAACACAAATACTTTATGTAATCAAGTGTACGGCATTTTTATGTTATGATAGCAAAATTAAGAAATCAACTAACCGAGCCTTATGATATTGTTAAACATGTAAAATGTGTGCTATATGTTCCTTGCTGTGCATCTAAAAAATGTATTTATAGGTACATGAGATTAGGGCCTTAAATAACCCTACTTAAATTAGGCCCAAATATATTTACAAGTATTCTAATAAATATTCGGCCTAACACCCCCCCTCAAGTTGGAGCAGGCGGATCACAAATGCCCAACTTGTGAAGTAAGTATGAAAACTGACGTTGTCCCAAAGCTTTAGTAAAAATATCAGCTAACTGCTCACTAGTATAAACATGATGAGTAATAAGAAGTCTCTCATGAATCGCATCACATATATAGTGACAATCAACCTCAATATGTTTTGTTCGCTCATGAAACACAGGATTTTGAGCAATATGTAATGCAGACTTACTGTCACAAAACAACGTCATGGGAGCAGAATGATCAACACCAAGACAAGAAAGTAGACCCTTAAACCATTTGAGTTCGCAAGTAATGGAGGCCATAGAACGATATTCAGCCTCAGCAGACGACCGAGACACCGTATGTTGTTTCTTGGTTTTCCAGGAGATGGGAGAACCACCAAGAAACACAATCCAACCCGTCAAAGAACGTCGAGTGAGAGGACAACTGGCCCAATCAGAATCACACCAACCAGTGAGACGCAAATCACAATTTGAAGGAAGAAGAATACCTTGACCAGGAGATCCTTTTAGATAGCGCACAACACGCAGTGCTGCGTCCCAATGCTCCACACGAGGAGCGTGCATAAATTGTGCCAGAATATGTACCGCATATGCCAAATCTGGACGTGTGAATGATAAGTAGATAAGACGGCCAACAAGTCTACGATACTGCTCCGGATCAGACAAGAAGTCACCACGAGCAAGAGCCAAAGAATGATTCTGTTCAATGGGAAATTGAGATGGCTTAGCACCCAACAATCCAGTCTCAGAGATTATATCCAGTGCATATTTACGTTGACATAGCAAAATCCCGTCATCATTACGGGCCACCTCAATCCCAAGAAAATATTTCACGAGCCCAAGATCTTTCATATGAAAACATGTACCTAGATATTTTTTGAACCCTAGAAGAGCACAAGAATCATTGCTCGATATGATCAAATCATCAACATAGACAAGGACATTCAGTTGCACAGAAGCTTGTCGAAAAGTGAACAAAGAGTAGTCAGAGTATGATTGACGGAAGCCATATTTTTTTAAGGAAGCAACAAGTTTGGCAAACCAACATCTAGGAGCCTGACGTAGACCATATAATGATTTCAAAAGACGACACACCTTACCACGTGTGGAAGAGAAACCAGGAGGAGGTTTCATATACACCTCCTCAGCCAAATCACCATGAAGAAAAGCATTATGAACATCCATTTGATGCAATGCCCAATTTTTTGCTGCTGCTACAGCCAGAAAAGTACAGACTGTAACCATCTTTGCAACCGGTGCAAAAGTCTCATTATAATCTAACCCCTCAACCTGATGATTACCAAAGATAACCAAACGAGCCTTAAGTCTCTCCACTCTGCCATCAGCATGATATTTGATTTTATAGACCCAACGGCAACCAAGGGCTTTCTTACCAGGGGGAAGTTCCGTCATCTCCCAAGTATTATTGTCCTCCAAAGCTCTAATTTCTTTCTGCATTGCCTCTTTCCACCCGTCATCCTGCATTGCCTCGCGAAAAGTGCGAGGTTCATGACCAGAGAAAACAGCAGCAAGAAAAGTGCGATGTTGCACAGAATAGTTGTCACAGTTAACATAATGAGCAATAGGATAGGGAGTACCTGAGGAGCCATCAGAACAGGAAGAGCGGGAGGATGAACCCTTACTAGTATACCGGTGTACGATAATGGCACTAGCAACATAGTCACGAAGAAGAACCGAAGGGCGTTTCTCACGCATACCCCGACCCAAAGTATCATTACCTTGTCCAAGAATTTCCTGAGATAAATCATGATCTGTAGAAGTAGTATGGGTCTGCTGCCGAGGGCTACTGACTTGCGGCTCTACGGGTTGGGAAGAGGAAGAAAAATCACTAGGCTGTTGTGTTTGTGGGCTGATTTCGGTGGGCTGAGTAGTTATGGGTGAGTTTAATTGTTGGCTTATGGGCGGTGTTATAGTAATAGGGGGCTGATTGAAATCATCATGCAACAAAGGGAGAGAATGTGCATCAAAGTGGTCATTAGATAAGGAGATCTCATTATTTTGTGAAAATGGAAATTCATTTTCAGAAAATTTAACATCCCGCGTAACAAATATATCTCCCGTCTCTAGATCATAAACCTTCCAACCCTTTTTGGTAGCTGGATAACCCACAAAAACACACTTACGACTGCGAGGTGCAAACTTATCACCCCGCGCTCGTTTATTATGAGCGAAGCATAAACAGCCAAATACCCTTAACTCATCAAAATTCGGGGAAGAATTGAAAAGCATTTCAAAAGGAGTCTTATTATTCAACAAACTTGACGGAGTACGATTAATTAAATATACGGCCGCCAAGATACATTCCCCCCAAAAAGAAATAGGTAGATTGGCTTGAAACATTAGTGCACGACCCACATTAAGAATATGTTGGTGTTTTCGCTCGACCCGACCATTTTGTTGAGGTGTACTCACACAAGTAGTTTGGAAAATAATACCTTGTTTAGCAAAATAATCCTTCATGCAATTAATTTCAGTACCATTATCACTACGAACACCCTTAACAGTCAAATCAAATTGTCTTGTAACCATGGCAAAGAAAGAATTAAAAGAAGAATAGACCTCAGTTTTATTTTCCAATAAATAAACCCAAACACCACGAGAATAATCATCCACAATTGTCAAAAAATAAATGGCATTACAAGAAGAGGGTGTAGTATAAGGACCCCATAGATCACAATGAATTAGTTCAAAAGCTCTACTAGCGTGATGGTCACTAATGGGAAATGGATCACGAGTTTGTTTGGCTAAGGGACACACAACACAGGTTTTATTCAAACATTTTGTTTTAGAACTAGAACTAATAGTAGGAACAAACTTGAGAACTTTGTCAGATGGATGCCCCAAACGACGATGCCAGAGTTCAAAATTAGACAAACCCGCAACTTTGACCACACACGCCGTAGGAAGATCGCGAAAGCGGTAAAGGCCATCCCGTCGCTCACCTGCTCCAATCAGCGTCCCCGAGTATGGGTCCTGAATTGCACAAAATGTATTAGTGAAACGGACGAGGCAAGCGTTATCATCAATAAGGCGAGACACAGATAACAAGTTACAACTCATACCCGGAACGTAAAGAACATGAGAAAGAACAACATGAGAAGAGAGTCGAACCCTGCCACTAAGTGTGGCAGAGACACGCCGACCATCAGGAAGACCAACCGTCCATTCAGAGATACGTACAACATCAAATAAACAAGAATAATTACCCGTAACATGATGTGATGCGCCACTATCAATAATCCAATCAAAACAAGAATTCTTACCAATCATACGATCATCAGAGGCATTGAGCAAAGAGTGGACCTGGGAACCCGTAACAGTAGGTTGTGTAGGAGGCCCATAATTATGATCAGAATTAGAGACATGAGATGCAGTAGGTCCAGAAGAGGCATCTGACCCAACAGCAAAAAGAGTGGAATTTGGCCCACTTGCATGAATATTAGAGACATGAGAATGCAGCCTAGAAGAATGCACCCCATGTGGAAGAGGCAAAATACCCGCAGCACTGATAGCATGAGCATGGGCACTTGGACGCAGCTGGGAGGCAGAGTGAGAGGAAGAAGAAGAGTCCTTCGAACCATATTTTTCATACCACCAAGCAGGCTTCCCATGAAGTGCGAAGCACCCACTCCGATCATGACCCCGTTTTTTACAGTAAGAGCAAGAAACAATAGACTTGTCCACAGCAGGTTGCGACTTCGGGCGAGAGGGATAACGAGTAACAGGGATTGCAAACACATGAGTATCAACCTCCTGTGTCTTCATGCGAGCCATGGCACGGGACCGTTCCTCCTGAAGGAAAGTTTGGTAGGCCCGATCAAGGTCCGGGGAAGGAGTTTGGGACAAAAGATTCGTACGGACCGTGCCGTAATTATCATCATCAATACCAAAGTAAAATTGATGCAGTTTTTCTTCATCACGATCTTTACGAAATTTTTCCACAACATCACAAGTACATAAACCACAACTGCAATGAGGGAGGGGTTTTAAACGTTCAAGTTCATCATATAGACTCAAAAGTTTATTATAGTAATCTTCAACAGACATGGATTTGAATTGTCGACATTCAATGATTTGAGCCCTAAGTTGTTGCAAGCGAGGACCATTAGCGACGCAATAACGTTTCTCAAGATACAACCATAAGGCACGAGCGGAATCATGAAAAGGAATAGAAGAGGCTACGCTAAAATCAAGAGTACGATTAATCCATGACACAATCATTGAGTTTACAGTTTCCCAATTAAGCAATTCATTTGAGGAGGTCGGTTTAACAATAAAAACCATCAACAAAGCCAAATTTGCGACGAGCTTTTAAAGAAAGAGTAATAGCGCGAGACCAAGAGATGTAGTTATCACCATTAAGAAGAACATGAGAGATAAGATTACCCGGTTGATCGCCGGTACCAAGGTAGTATGGAGAAGTGACATCGAGGACCATAGAATCAAACGCGGAAGTTGTAGTCATTAGAAGAACAGTAGCAGATTATGAAGAACAATCAAAGAAGATGAACAGTAACTGGGAGAGAAAAATTTAGGGTACGTGTTTAGGGTTAGGGTGAAGAAACTGATACCATGTTAAGCATGTAAAATGTGTGCTATATGTTCCTTGCTGTGCATCTAAAAAATGTATTTATAGGTACATGAGATTAGGGCCTTAAATAACCCTACTTAAATTAGGCCCAAATATATTTACAAGTATTCTAATAAATATACGGCCTAACGGATATGTTATACTCCCTCTGCCCACATATTTATATTTCTTTTCATTTTAATTTATCCTACTGATTTATGATCACATTCTCCTTCTTTTAATCTGATTTACAAACATGTACTCTCCCCTTCTAAACCATTTATTTCTATCATTAACCCATTTTATTGTCTCAAATGCCGATCCTTCTATTATTCTAATAGACTACCTCTCACAAGAACTCCGACTCTCTTAATGAGAATTGTGAATTCAATATATGAATGTGCTTTAAAAGAATTACCAAATATTTCAAACTTACTAGTCTTTTATCATATTGTCTACCAAGTCATATCTAGAAACCAACCCAACTAATATATAATACTTCATATATTCACCCACTGATAACCAAATTTATAATTTTTACTCGATAAAATCCCCAACTAAAGCGAATACGTAAGATGCAAAGTCCATAAAATTACACATATGCATCGTCATTAGATAGTATTTGACAAAATAAAAATTATTTAAAAATAAAGAGTTTGATTTTTTGATATATGCATGTTATCCCTGCTTGCCCGTTTTACAGGATCATTAAAATTGTATGAAATTGAGCTAATTTTATAATTTGAAAAAATTATAGGAAACTACCTCATTTATTGGTTTATTTGCCAAAAACTATCGACATAATTAATGTGATATATTTCTCTACAAATGACTACCACTTAATGAAAAATATTAATTGACCGATACCTAATGTGATATATTTCTCAATGACTACCCCTTAACGAAAAATATTAATTGGCCGTTAAGTTTGAGGACCACTTAACGAAAAATATTAATTGGCCGTTAAGTTTGAGGATTTGCCAATTTGAAAGGTTAAGTTGCCAAAAATCTCATTAGTCCTCGTATGTTAAAATAATTAAAAATTAAAACACATAAATTAACAAAATAAAAATAAAAGATATTTGACGTCATTTTAACCCATCTTAACGATTTTGTTTCAAAAAAGGACGTCGTGATTAACTAATGGGATAACTCTTTCGGAAATCCGGTCGAAACAATTACTTATTTGCCTATTTTTCGACATGTCAATCGAAAAAGATATTTAACGTCATTTTTACCCATCATAATGATGAATTTTCAAAAAACGAACGATCGTAATTATCTTATGGGATAAAGTTTTTTGGTTTACATATCAAAAAATGGGTGAATAAGTTCTTTTTTTGACATAGTTTTTTATCCAAACTTTAAAAAATGAATTTTAAGTTGCAACGTGGCATTTGAATTTGCAAATTAAATTACTTTTAAAAACTTAACAGAATTCATAAATCTAAATAATAGCAAGAAAAAGGGATTAAAAAAAAAATAAAAATAAAAAAGAATTCATACCATAGGGCCAGAAGTAGAGAGGTCGAGGAAGTAGGACTGAAGAAAAGGCTTATGATTAGGGAATTGAGGATTCCATCTATATATCCTAAATTCTTTCTTCCCTTTCCCTCTCAATGATGTGGACTGTTCCAAGGCTTCTTTAGCATGAGTCTGTGCAGCTGGGTGGCCTTCCAACGTTGGGAAGGATTCATTTCTAAATTTCTTTACTCTTCCTATTACCGCTCTCTTCAACCCATCTCCTGTAATCCACCTTTTCAGTATCTCCTAACTCTAATTAATCTTGCTCTGGAGATCATAAAAACTTTTTGACATTTTGATCTGAGGTTAGCTGATAAGCATGACTATGCACTATCGAGCAAGCAGCTGATCATTATTTATTAACATTCTCAACGATGTGCATGACATTTGGCTGTGCCTTATGTATGCGTCAACACCTACGTGCTTCATTTTAAGTACTTGTACATCAAACCTCTTACGTTTCACCCAATGCCAAATGACTTTATTGTTATTTTTTTCTTTTCATTATAATATTTACTAAATTAAATATACAATCTAATTTTGTTTTATAAATTTTATAAATTAATTTTAATGGGGTAATTTCATGTGGTAACCTTGAATTTTCGCCTTTTTCATGTGGTAAACCTACAAATCTTTTTTAATATGCTTACCTTGACCTTTTATTTTTTTCCACGTGATATACAAAATGAGAGTTTTTTTTTGTTAACTTTATACTATGTTTATACAATGTAACGACATTTTTTTTCAAAAAAAACGTCGGGATCACTCGAATTGACCATATATTTCGAAATTCGACCGAAGTAAATACTTAATTTAACCAAAAACTTAATATTTTGTCTACCACATGAAAAATTTAGAATTTCAAGGTCATCATGTGGATTTAAAAAAATATTTGTGGAAAATCCAAAAACTCAATCACTACGTAAAATTTTCCAATTATTCTATTCTATTAGGGTAAAATTAACTTTTTAAGTTATAGTTGTACGTGATCTTTGTTGAATATTAACTTAAATGATAAAATTTGTTGAAAAATTAGCATGTTATAACTCCAAAATATTGTTGTGGAACTCAAACTCAACAATACTAGCTTGCTTAAGGAAAACGAGTCGAGGCGGTCGTGTCTCAATTGTGTTGGATTCAATTGGATTTTTCGAATCGAGTCAAATTTTGTAGGTCGAGTACTAAATCAATTACAATGAATAGCACATACGAGAGTATTTTGGCTCGAGCCTGTTTAAGGTGTAATTTTTATAATTTGATTAGGAATCATTAGGGGCAGAGCAAAGGCTACAGAGGCCCTATTTACTTTTTGATCTTTAGAAAACGAAGTCTTTCATTAACCATTGATGGTAAAATACAGACGAAAAATTTTTGCAAAATTTACGATGATAGGTTTTGAACTTCTAACCAACAATATCATAAGAAGACGAGTCACCAACTGAGCTACGCTTAACTGATAAACTATATGGAGTTTGTTAACATATGAGGTCCTTGTTGTAACAACTCAGCTTAGTGGTTGACCAAATAAGACAGGTCATCATGGGGTTTATTAACCTGAAGAACTCAAATCTAAAACCATTGACAATGTTCACCACGGGTTAACTTACTCAAAGCATTTCGAAACTCAAATCATAACTCGCAGGAAGCTCACAAGATCTAAAACATAACTGAACAACTAATTTTAAGTCCAAATATCTAAACCAAAATCCAAAATAATTCACAAAAACAACTATGAAAGTCCAAGATAGTCAATGTAACCAAGGTTGTTAGAATCGGGATTCTACGTAGGATTGAAATCAACTGGTGGGATCGAATCGTAGGATTGGATTGTAGGATGGAACGATCCTACAAATTTGCAGAATTAACAAGTTGTATTATGTCTATGTTTATTGGTTTATCATTTTCAATTTAAAAAAGCATTAAGAACCCATACATTTTCTTAAGCTTTTGCTTTAATTTTAAAATACATACATATTTAACCTTTTTAATGCCTTTTTTTTCTCTATTCTTAATGAAATGACAAAATATATATAAGATATACACTATACATAATATATATATAGCAAAAACACACAAAGATATAATAATAAACCATAGTAAGCCAAAAAGAACAAAGATACTATCAAAAAAATATTAAATTAGTAGTTTTGACCGATCCTACCAACGATCATAGCCGATCTTAACGATCTCCACGATCCTAGCCGATCCTAGTCGATACCAACAACGATCCTGACTAGGGGTGAAAGTTTAGTTTTTGGTTTGGATTCGATACAAATCCAAATCAAACCGAATAAATTTTTGTTTTGATATTTTTAGTCCAAATCCAAATCATAATATTTACGGATATTTCATGATATACCACTGAGTTTCTTCGAAATTCACCATATACCACACGAAATTTTCTAATTCACCATATACCATTGAGTTTACGTCCGTTAGCACAGAATACCATTAATGACAACTGCCGTTAGTGTGCCGTTTGTGGTAAATTAATAATTCACCATATACCATTTACTTTTTTTATTTTCATCAAATACCATATTTTTTTAAAATATACCCGTTGGAATTATGATAAACAAAAGAAGTGTCATATAAACCAAGTAGTTAACATGTTGTTCAAATACAACTTGACAATAAATAATGTTCACCAAAAAAATGACACTAAACAATGCTAAGTAGCAGCCTTTCTCTTCCCCCTAGTGTTGCCTTGCTGTGAAGAGGAAGCTGCATGTGTTGTCTTCTTTGATGATGCCTTTTTTGCCTTGCATGTCACTGCATTGTGGCCTAGTTCTTTGCATAGGCTGCATTTGTTATTCTTATGCCTCTTTCCTTTTTTTGCCTCATGAGCAGCTCTTCTCCTTTGCTTAGGTGGTCTGCCAGCATTTCTTTTCCCTTGGGGTGGTGCAATTTCTGGCACATCTAGTGAAGGCCAATGAGTTGGATCAGCCATGGGGTGGATGTGGTCTCCATAAGTGAGTTTGTAAGCAGCCCCATTGTAGAAAGGTGAGACAAAGTCCCTAGGATCAAGTCTCTGGTTGTAAATGACCCTTAGCCCACGCTTGCAAGGGATCCGTGATCCTTGCCATTTCCCACACCCACAAGTCATATTTCCAAGGGTGACAGGGAACTTTACATGGCCATCCCTCACCTCAAACTCTCCACCACCAGCTGCAGTGACATGGCAGAACCTAGAATCATCAGTCCTAGTCGCCAGCACCCCCTTTGCATGCTCTGTTAGATCATTAGGTTCCATGCTTACTGCTTTATCGAACCTGGAACCCATCCTTTTCATGCACCAATTCCTGACATCTTAATTATTCAAAAAACAGTAAGCAATAACAATTTTTTTGCATTTAAATAAGCAAAACAGGGACACAAATTTACCTTCCAGCAATGTCAACACAGGCATATCCCTGTTGGCCTTTGTTATTGCATTGAATGACTCCACGAAGTTTGTTGTGTTATGATCACAACAAACTGTCCTGTCAAACATGTGCACACTCCACTGCTCTTCTATATTTTTGAGATAGTCATATGCTGCTGCATCAAAATCTTTTATCTTGGACATAGCTTTTTCAAAAACGTACTCATTGTAGGCATTTGCCGCAATCCAAAACATCTTATGAAATGCTGCCCCACCCCATCCTGCAGCCTTGCAATTTGAGTACAAATGCTGGCAGCATATTCTCCTTGTAGCTCTTGGGAACACCTCAAACAATGCTGATTCAACCCCCTAAAAAACAAGACTAAGTTAATAAACAGCAACATAATCTCAAATGAAAGACAAATAAGAAACTTACCCTCATCCTGTCACTGATAAAAGTCCAGTCATCCTTCTGAGATTCATACTGAGCAAAAAAGCACCTCAAGTTTCTGAAAAAATAAGTCCAGGAATCTATGCTCTCTGTGTCAACAATCCCATAGACTAACACAAAGATCTCATTATTCCCATCTATTGCAACTGCAGTGAGCATAACCCCTTTGTAATACCCACTTAAATGTGCACCATCTATTCCTATGATAGGTCTACAACCACCTAAGAATCCTTTCACTTGAGCTGCAAAAGATATGAAACATGCCTTAAATTGCAAACTGTCAGTCCATGTAACCAGAGCATAAGACCTAGGATTTGTGGACTTTATCATTTCAGCATACTTTGGAAGAGCTAGATAGGATTCGGCAAACCCACCATGTAATTGCTCCCTCGCTAAACTCTTCACTTTGTATAACAATCTCAACTTCACATGGATCTTATACCTTTCCATGCACAGCCTCTGCAATGAATCAACTGGGACATCTAGGTTTGCCTCTAAGTCTTGTATCAAATGTCTGCAAAGCCATGCTGAAGAGACCATAGGATTCTCTTCCAGCCTCCCACAAGTTGCGTGCTCTCCATCTAGCTTCTTTATGTCCCAACTGACTTTGTCCTTTAAAACTGAAGCATGAATCCTCCAAGCGCAATCCCTTATCAAACACCTTGCTATGTACCTCTTACTGTCAACATGGTCAACTGAAACAGAGAAGCCCTCTTGTATGCAGTAATCTCTGAATACATCTAGAAACTGGGCTTTGGTTTCAAATATCAACCACTCCTCAAGCACAATGGATCCAAATGGTAATGGAGACCAGATTTTACCATTTTTGTACATTTTGTCTAACACATGAGACCCATCTAAGTAATCCTCAAAGGTCTTCTCATGTATATTATCACGATCATCTTCTTCTCTCACAATGTACTCATCCTCACTGTCCAACTCCATATCAGAATCAGCCTCAACATCAGAAGCTTCATAATCATCATCTTCACTATCATCAGAAGGCCAGGCATCAGACTCAACATCAATTTCTTCAACCTCTCTTTGGGTTTTCTTTCCCCTAGTGTTGATATATCTCCCTGCTGCAGTTTTCTTGCCAACATCAAGGCCAAACTTAACAGCAGTGCTTCTAGGCACCCTCCACTCTTTGGGTTTAAGCCTGGTTTGTTCTTTGGGCTGGGTTGCTTGGCTAGGCTGCTGTTGGGTTGACTGTGCAGGGGGTATCTTCTTCTTCTTTGGAGTAAGCTTTTTCCTTCTTGGAAGGTTACTTGGTTGAGATGGTTGACGTTGTGAGGATTGAGGTTGTGAGGGTTGAGGCTGTGGGGATTGAGGTTGTGAGGGTTGAGGTTGTGAGGGTTGAGGCTGTGGGGATTAAGGTTGTGAGGGTTGAGGTTGTGAGGATTGAGGTTGTGAATCTCCTGGGAAAACCTCATCTGTTGCTGGGGTAGCAAATACTCTTACATATTCAATCCCATCATCATCAACATTCAGAACAGGGACCTCTACAGCCACAGTATATGCCTGCTGGGTCAAAAGTTGCTCCTCAGCTTCTGCTTCCTCTGCCATCCTTCTGTTCTCTTCCTCCATTAGCCTAATATTTTCAGCCCTGTTCTTCAAAGTTTTTGCCCAACTAGCTTCTGCAGACTGAAACACAAGGGATGGTGTTTCTGTCTCTTCTATAAACACTTCAATTTCACTATTCCCTTCATTCCACTCCCACATTTTTAACATTGCCCCATCATCAACTAACTCTAACTTACGATTTGTTCTAGGTTTAGTGACAAACAGGGTGAAGTATTTAGGGAGATATACATTCTGTTTCACTGAATCCTCAAACATATACTCAATTAACTCCATCAAATTGGTCTTATCAGTGTCATCCACCCTCACATCAAAAGTACCCCCTGGAGCACGAACTAACAACCACAATGAACTCATCCTAACAACAACATTTACCAACAAAACATTACATCACAATCCAAATTATAAATTGCATCAAAAACAAAAACACATCACTTTAGCATAATTCAAATTCGCATGCAACTTATCACACTTAACCCTAACCCTAACTCAATTTTGCAAAAAAAAATACAAAATCAGAACTCGAAATGCAAATAGATAAGGATAGGTACCTTGCGTATGCCTAATCCACCGAATTAGCGAACTTTGTGCGAAATTCAGTCACGACCACCTGTGTTTGGGTTCTAAATCACTTCACAAACTTGCAATTCACTTTACACAAATCGATTTTAAGGAATTTAAGGATTTTTGATGGATTTTAAGGGTTTTAGATCAATGTAGACGAATACAAAGTTTCTTGAATGGAGAAGAAGAAAGATAGAGGATCAGTTTTTTGAACAAATACGCTGTGTTTGGGGAATTCAAGCCTAACAATGGCGCCAGGTGAATGCGTAAGGGCATACTGGTAATTTACCACAAACTGCACACTGACGGCAGTTGTTATTAATGGTATCCTGTGCTAACGGACGTAAACTCAATGGTATATGGTGAATTAGAAAATTTCATGTGGTATATGGTGAATTTTGAAGAAACTCAGTGGTATATCATGAAATATCCGTAATATTTATAATCCAAATTGAACCGAACCGAATTTTAAAATATCAATCTAAATTGAACCGAATAGACTGAATTATACCGATTTGTATATTTTGCATAGAAAATCAAATTTGCATGTATTGTTTCAAACTTATTCTTTCTAAAGATCCTAAATAGATATTAATAATTTTAGGGTTTTTAATTTAAACAATTAAACTTTTAACAAAAATCTGAAAATAAGGGCAAAAACTCAAACAAATCAAATGGAAGATATAACATGCCTTTAACATTTCGGTTTTTTTGGTTTTTCGGTGTTGTTGGACCCTAGTCCGAGTCCAAACCGAACACTGAATTATAATTAAAATTCAGTCCAAACCAAACCAAATTTAAAATATAGTCAAACTAAATTACTTATTCGATATAGTTTGGTTCGGTGTTTGGTTTTTCACCAAATTATTACACCCCTAATCCTGACTGATCCCATCAATCCTATGCACGATCCTGATTGATTCTGATCCTATGCACGATTCTAATCGTTGGCACCGATCTAGGTCGGAGGATCATACGATCCTACGATCCAAATTGCGATTTTGATAACCATGAATGTAACCAAATCTATTACACACTTACTAAAGTCCAACACGAACACTACAATTTCTATACATACTCAAATCCAAACTAACATCGAGGTATACTCTAATCACCTCTAATATCCTTTATTCTCGGTTGGTATCGACCTGTAGTCAATCTAAAAGATAGAAACAATAGTGAGTCAGATTTGACTGAATGATTAGAAGCAATCCAAAGCAAAACAAACATGATAAATCAAAATAGAAGATTTAAAAGCAACATCAGTCTTAGATCTTTGTGCACACTAGAAGTCTAGTTGAGAGGAACATCCATAGCTCTAAGACTATGCACTCTCTAGTGAAGCTAGTCAATATCAGAATGACAACTCACCTTAGAAAAGGGAGTAGGGGACAATGTTCCTCAACTTTGTCAATGACCGGCTCGTAAGCCTGATCCATTGACCATATCACAATATCAGTATAATCAGTCATAACAAATTTGTTTCAATAATTATCAATTGTAAAATAAGTTTGATGAAAGAAATCATTTTCAAAATAGTAGTCTAGCCAATCCCCTTAAGGGACTACTACTAACCGAAAATGTCGCTTTAGATAGTCACAACTGGTTCACTTTAATCAACTAGAAGGCTCCTCGACGATGTCGTCTCCAGAAGCATAACAATAAACATAATATCACCACAATGCGATCGATGCTACTATACTAACATACAACTCATTACATCTTCTCCTATGATTGTGGGTTTAAACCAAAATTCTATTCTAACATATCTAATCATTAAAGAGTTGTGCGTTTTTAACTCAAGCCCTAATACGTCATCAAGATTTATATTCGCAATCTAAACTTCTTTACATTCTTCTTAATATTGCTCACTTTCAGGATTCTCTTTAAATTTCAATTAAATACAATTGTGAATATTCAACCCTAAGTCCAAAAGTCCTCAAAAGAATTTAATAACCTTTTAAAGAACATGAAATCATCCATAACCTACCCATAACAAATATTTTCACCAACTTCTTAATTTTAATGTTAATAATTTAATAATAATCATCAATATTCGTCAAACTTAATCCAATGTCTATAATCCTCTATAAATCAATATTAAAATACCGAAGGTAGACATTCAAACCTATAATCACCAACGTGCATAAAAAAAATCCAATAATGCCTCATGAACATTACATTATCTAATATTTACCAATAACCAGCATTTTCTCAATAAATCAATATTTTCAACATCAATTAATCGCATTTCAATTAACACAAGATCCATCTCTTTTTAATTGAATATTGTACAACAACTCTTAGGGTAGGTTAACAAATCTCATGTAACAAGAGAAGATAAAGAAAGATTTGATGAGGATAAAAAAATAATGTCATAATCTTAGGAAGGAAAGGATGTTGCATGTATTAATAAGAGCAAAGGATGTGAATACAAAGACAACAAAAGAAGGTTATTAATACCTCTTGAAACTGCCGACAAGAGAGCCAAAATATGGAACCCAATATGAAATTTCGCTCAAAGAAATCGGAGGAAGGAAAAAGTACGTGATTTGTTTCCCTTGTATTGTTACCTCTCATATACCAGGAGTAACAATTACCCTTTCATTCATTTTTCTCTCTTCACCCATCTCTCCACTCTCTCTCTCTCTCACATTCAACTCTAGCTAACAACATTTATACACGAATGAAAATATAAGGTACTGTAAATTCTCTTTCTCACTTTCATAATATTTTTGATTTTTTCTATCAATTTTTTTATCATGATTTTTTTATTATGATTTTCAATTTTCTCTTCATCGACATTTATTTTCAAACTCTCTTTCTCCTGGCCAAACACCCTATCCAATGAAAAAAATATGGTGGATAAATGCGAGAAGTGCCAAAAATTTGGCTCCAATATCAACACACCCTCTAATGAGTGAAATACCTCATAGTGAGCATAAATTATTTTACTAAATGAGTCGAGGCTGAGCTGTTTGCTACCATCACCTCTAGGAAGGTCGAAAAACTTATATGGCAACACATCATAACCAGGTTCGGGGTACTCATCGTACTAACAATGGACAACGGAAAGTAGTTCGACTGTAACACCGTACAAGATTATCTCAATGACTTCAAGATCAATGTCGCCTACTCCTCGTTCTATAATCCTCATTGTAATGGCAAGGCCGAGGCAGCTAATAAGCAAATCTTGAATGGATTGATAAAAAAACTTAATGAAGCAAAGGGTACATGGTCAGAAGTCCTATACGACGTGCTATGGACAATCAGGACTAGTCCTAAAGAAGCAACATGCCAAACCCCATTCATATTAGTATATAGAACATAAGCTTTACTCCTAGTAGAGATTGGCATGCCAACCCTGTGCACTCAATGCTATGAAGAGGCTGAGAACAAAGAGTCAAGGCTGCTAGACCTACAGCTCATTGAAGAAACAAGAGAGGAAGTCGCTCTGAAAATGGCAGCCTATCAAAACAGGGTGGCCAGGCTCTATAAGAGGAAAGTCCGAAACAGAACCTTTCAAGTAGGAGACCTGGTCCTGAGATATGCCCAAGCTGCTCAGATTCGAGATCAGGAAAACTTTCTAAAACATGGGAGGGACCTAACATTGTGACTCATGTTTTAGGCCATGGGGCTTATAAGTTAAAAAAGCCTGGTTAAGAAAATTTTCAGACACAACTAGAACTCTAGAGTCTTAAAAGAAATACTTTGTGTAATTCTGATGTAATCTAAATTTTCTTCATGTGATGAATGTAATCGTTTACTGAAACAAATCGATTTCCAGCAATTTTGATTATGTACAAACTGTACTGAGGATACCAACCCAACCTGCAGATCTACTTTAACCCTGAAAATCTAGGAATAAAAGCCCAGAATATTGTCCATTAGAAGAACCAAGCTAGTGAAATTTATTACCTTAACCTTGAAAACAAAAGTTTTTCAATTAAGAGAGACCCTAAAGTCCCGAATGTTATCCAAAAGAGGAATTAAACCATTCAACGCTAAGAGACCTAGGTAATTCTGGCTCATTTTCCTTGGGTCGAACACTTATCAAGAAAGTTATCTAATACCCTGGTAAGATCATTTCATATCCCAAATAGACTTTTGCCATCCTTGGGCCAAACATCTCTGCAGGAAAGTACCTATAATTCTCTAAAGAAAATGTTTTCGGATCCAAAAAGTAGAGGCTAATAATCCTTGGGTCAACACTCTTTAGGACAGTCATTTTACACCCTGAAGAGATTGTTCCAGATCCCAAATAGATGAACATGATCCCCAACATCTTAGACTTCTAAAACAGATAAAGTTCAGAAGATAAAGAAGTCTAGAATAAGGGGTCGAACACTCATTCAACCTGTCTAGATTAAAGTTGGGCAATGTTTAGTCAATCAGTCAAGATTATACCTCTTGAAGGAGACAATAAATACAAATAACATACTATCAGCTCATATCCTTTAGCTTAGCCCCTAAAATACATGAGTTAGGAGGCATAGATTGGAATAGTACTAGATACAGCACTATAACAACATAAGCAAAGCAACGGAAAATTTTGAAGTAATAACGCGAAAACAAGCAAAACAAGACAAAGGAAACCAAAAATCTAAAATTTCTTCCCATTCCTTTGATAATTACAATAAAGCAATGTAAAAATTTACAAAGGCAAAATACACATTGGTAAACAAGAAAGCCATATCTACAAAATATACGAAGCAAAAATACAGCAAAAAAGAATCTAGATATTGAAGCACCAAGAGACTCATTACTTAGGAGGCTGAGCAGAGGAAGGACTTGAGGAGGCCGATTTCTGAGATGAAGGCACTCCTCTTGGGATTTGGAGAAGAGGGTCACTCTTTCTCAAAATATTTACTTTACGCTCAATTTTAGGGGCCTGGAAATGTCGCCTCACAGAGCTCCAGTCAAAGCCAGGCTATCGAATGAAACAAGCGTTTAGCATCATGATCCTGGCCTTGGCAACAACGTCTTTCTGGTAGAAGGATGCAACCTTAGCGACCTGCTCGTTGTGATTTTTATGTGCAAGATCAAGAGCGGTCCTGCTTGCTGCAAGTTCCTCCCTGGCACTATCCAGCTCAAGTTCCAGGCTTTTAGAACGAAGAATAAACTCATTGACTTGAAGCTGGAACACCTAAAGGTCTTTCTCCACCCCAGAAAGACGAAGCTGATACCCCTTACACTGTTCTTCAAGCTCAGAGACCCTTTACTCAGCATGATCAGCCCTTGCAAGAGCATCTTTGAAGATAGAGCTTGAAGCTCGAATACATGCAGGGACTGAAGAGAAGGTCCCACCCATAGGAAGAGACCCAATGGATTTCACCAAGTCTTGCACAGCCTTGAGTTGATATTGTAGCTGATCTTCGAGCCTAGAAATAGTCTTTGCCTTCGCTGCAAGCTCCGACTCAAGATCAGCCACTTAGTATCTCAGCACACTTGTCTCTTTTTCTTTAGCAGACATGAAGGAGGAAGACTCTTGTAACTGTCTCTATAGAGCCGCAAGTTGAGATTCTGATGCAGCTTGGCTTCACTTTCGGTCAGACAGCTAATGAGTCAAGAGCTGCACTTCCATCCTGAGACTTCCCAGCTCTGCCTCATGCCTTTCCCTCTGCTGACTCACCTCTAGTGTAAGTTGGCAGCAAATCTCTTCAAAATGGTCACACCTGCTCACCTATTGTTCCTTTTCTTTAAGTGCGTCTTCCAAGAGAGACGCATCTCTAAGGTGAGCAGCGTACAAGGCCTCCACCTCAGAGCATAGCTTCGCATTAGCCTCGTTCTTGGCAAACACCTGGGCTTCAAGATCTTTTATTCTTTGAGTGAGCTCAAGAGGAGTTGTTGCCTCAAACAACCTCTTCCTCAGCTCTTCAGCTTCCTCAATAACTGTGGGAAATCTGGACTTCATATCTTGATATTGAGTTTCCCTAAGTTGGAGGGCGGCCTAGGTCCGAAGGTTCTTAACCCTCGACTCATTTAGCTTCTCCAAAAGGTGCAGTCGTTCAACATGAACAGCTGCACCAACTTGCACAAACTGACTTCGAAGAGTCTGAAAGAGAAAGTGCACTTAAGTTACACGAAAATAGCGAAATAGAAGTGAAAACTAGTCAATTAAGGACAGAGCAAATACCTATTTTATAACATTTTCTATCTAGCTCAAGGAGGGGGCAACTATCACCTCCTCCCCCTCCACTACCAACAGCCCAATGGGCTCATAGGCCTCCTCTTCAGGAGGATTAGACCTGAGAAGGGAGGCGATCTCCTCCTCGGTGACAGGCTTGGTCAACGAAGAAGCGCCAATCTCTCGCCTCAAATCTACATACATCCTCTCTGAGAAACAAAGAGATCAACATCAGCAGAACAACCCCAAAAACAAAAAATCATCCCACCAAGGTTAAACCATGCACCTAAACTAAGCAGAGAGGGGATCGAAGCAGTTGTTGGCCTCTGCTCTACCATGGTCGCAACCTTACCCTTGCCTCTTTGACGCGTGGTTCGAACAGAATTAGGAACAGGGGTCTCAGTAGCAACTTGAGCTCTAGATCCTCCAGGGGAGCCATCACAGGCTCTGAGGCAATAGCCTCGAGGGTTACATCGTCCCCTGTGGACTCCCCTAACTTAGCATCTACCTAGGCTACATTAGGGGGGCTGCATAACCAAACAAAAAGGGGAAGTCAGCCTTGAATACATTAGGAATTAGAAAAAAAGTCCCCTGAGGGAGTTATACCCAGGTTGGTATATTGAACTAGGTCTGTGAATTCTGCTGGAAAATAATAGGTAGAAAAAGTGAGTAAAAGTCAAAAACATCGAAAAAGCAACCAAATAAAATGAATCATGGAATTTTAATATAATTTTTCTCCCACGGATTCTTTCTTTTGTAATTGTTCTTACTTAAACCAATGAGCAATAATGTTATTCTTTCTTAATTTGTCTTTTATGACTAATTAAGCTAAATATTTAGAGAGTTAGTATTTGAATTTTATATTAAAAAAATATTCTAAATGAAAATAGAGATAAAAAAATGCAGGGCTGAATTAAAAAAAAAAAGACAAAAAATAATAAAAAAAAACATTCTAATAAAATTGGGTATTCGGATCCGATCCGAATTAAACCGGGTATCCGAAATACGGATATCCGGTTTGATCCGGACTGAAACCAGATTGCATTTTTAGGTATCCGAAAAACTGAACATTCGAAATTCTAAATCCGCGTCGACTCAGTATCCGGGGTGAACACCCCTAATACAAAGTATACAATAATGAATTATTAGGTGTGAAAATAATAAAATTAAAAACATAAGAGTGAGTTTGCAAGATTATTTATTTATTTATTCATGTGTGTAGAAAAATATAAAACAAGATTTCAGGATACTAGAGTATGAAGAATAGAATGAATTCTCTCTCTTGCAATTTCATGTAACCTCCACTATTTTTTATAAAATAGTTTGTATGCATTCATCCCATTATTTCATTATTTTCGTTGACATTACAATCAGTATTTAATGAATAAATATACTACTATGTTACCAACATAAATTATATACCTATCAAATTTCACAAAAATATACGAATGTAGAGAGGTTCTCGAACAAGCACATATAGTGCATGTATGAGCATGTGCCAAAACAACTTCTGATGATGTCTCTTAAATCATCATAAATACTGTTTCCGCCAATCCCCCGACTAATATCTCATTTACTTTACACATATTATCCAATATATTTATTCGATCCTTAATATCTCTAATTGTACATAATTAAAATTATGAAAAGTTAATATAAATAATTTTTGTATTGAGACGAATTAAACAAGATTTCACTTGACTGAGTTTTAACTTATAAATTGATAATAAAATACAAATTAAGAGTAAAAAAATAAATAGTGTCCAAAAAACAAATGAAACATTAGTAGTGAATTGAAGAGAGTATTAAAAGTCTTATGATTGATAATGCCATATTCTATTGATGTCTGACAATCATAAATATTATTAAAAAGTTTTGAAAAATGATAAATGTCATAATGTAATAAAATTCTTGTGAAATGACAAATGTCTTATTCTATTGTTGTTCGATAAATGGTCAATTTTATTTGTTAAACTTTGATTACATTATAATTATTAAAAGTCTTGTAAAATGACAAATGTCGTATTCTATTGTTGTTTGACAAATGGTCAATATTATTAGTTGAACTTTGACTACATCACAGCTAAATAAGTTAAGTTTTTTAAAATAGTTATTACATCAATTTTTTAAATCTCTGAGTAGATTAACTACTTCAAATAAGGCATAAAACGTAATTAAAAATTATTATATAATAATTTAATATAAAATGGAATAGTAAATTTGGAGGATTCTTGAGTTCTATAATATAAAGAAAAACGTGAAATAGGATGATGAGAATTGAAATACAACAATTATTAATCATGAATTTAATAAGGGTATTTAATTCTTATGTACAACATCATTTTCTATATAAAGCATTAATATATGCATATATTTGAATTGTATTTAAACTTTCAACAAAAATCTTATTTTAATAGTCAATTTGACTTGCAATATGACAATTGTAGAACGATTAAACTATTACTTCATATGAATACTATTGTAGAATGACTCCACTATAAAGCATTTCTAAAGAAATTTCTAATTATATGTGATATGGGGTATGAAAAATATTAGACTACTCAGACAGATTTTTAACGGCTATTTTTAGAGTTATTTAGTAATGAAATGAAGCGAAATATAGAAAGAAAATAAAGAATTTCTAGTTAAAAGTTCTTGACTTTCATCCCCTTTGAATAGTTGACTTTGATAAGTGACCAATTCCACAAAAGTTATATGATTTCCTTTTGTAAACCATAAAAATAAAATAATAGTAAATATTAATATAGTCATTTGGTTTATTTATTTATTTATGTGTAAAGATTAATTATGAGTAATTATGATAAAAGATCGTCTGAGAAGGTTAGATTAATACTAATTTGGAAAAAATTATTAAGATTAGATAGTTATCTGGCAACATCCATTTGGGAAGGTCAAGATGACATTGTACGTATGTAATAATATTAGTGCATGGAAAACTCACGTGCGGCTAGAGGACGCTTGTCCATTATAAAGGGGCATTATGAGATAGCAGGACACATGTTCGAAGGAGAAACAAAGAATGCTATAGAAAATAAACGAAAATCCAATAGAGTAATGAAAGGATTGACACGTCCAAGATAAGCGCAGTGGTATGCAGAGAATTTTGGAGATTAGTAAAGTATCACAAGAATGTTTTACATCTACAATCATAGGCTATAAATACATATCAAGGAGCACAAAAATGAGGGAACTAACTTCTATTGTTAAGAGAGAAAGACAAAAGAACTAAAAGTAATTTATTGCTAAGGAGTTATTACAACTGAATTTAAAGGACTCACTTTGATTTTTAGAAGGATATTAATACTATTGTGATAAATCTAAAGCGATTATAATTGTCTTGACTGATACTCAGTATAACAACTGTTAAGAATTAAACACAAAAGATCTACGTCGAAATAAGTCCTCAGTAGTAATCCACCTTGCAGCCACATTGCTCCTGAAATGACCTATTAGGCATGTTGGGCCTCTTGAGTTTTGATGATGACTACACTTAAGCAAATATGTGTTTAGAGATTGTGTGCAGGTCGATATCCGGTCGTGATTATGATCGTTGATAGTACCTATGGCTTAGTTCATGGAAAAGTACGTGTCAAAAGGATTTAAGAGATGTTAGAAGAGTATATCACTTGGGATGTAAAATGGAGACAGCAGGTCCACTGTTCCTAAGTTGGATGTTCTAGCAAAACTGGATTCTGAAAACAGCGCATTGTTCCCAAACCAAAGTCAGCCTACGTTAACTAATAAATTCTAATTTTTATTTTTTAGTTAATATATTTAAATTAATTTGTTGCATTTATTTATTATAGTTAATTGGCAAAAAGTTTTCTAAAAATTTATTTTCGTATGAATTTCCAAATAAAGATCATTTATTTTAGGATCTATTTTTAGTAAATATTGGATTTGCTAAAAATAGATATAGGGGTTGTTGAATGGGTCTTAGCTATTATTTTTAACCGGTCTTTACTTTTGATAATAGGTTATCATGTCTAGTTTTATTAAGTATAACCGTTTCTAAAAATAGCAAAAACGTTGCAGCACTTAGTACTGGAACAGGAACTGCTGAAGAAACTGCTGCTTAAGGGAACAGCGGTTGTTATTAGGAAACAGCGGTTATTAATAGGAAACAGCGGTTATTATTGCTTTAACCGTATGTTTGATTTATTCAAGGCTTGTGGAAATAACCGTTTGGTAGTTTATTCCACATCATTCCCATGATCTTTTGACAGGGAATAATAGATTGGAATATTTTTCTAGTTTTAGAGATTTTATTTTTTATAAATAGCTAATGAACTCGGCTGCTCCTAAGCGCATGCATTGAGAAAAAACATATAAACTTTGTTATTTTTCATGCGATTATTTTTGGAAATTCTACAAGAAATATTTTGCTTTCAAAATTGCCAATTAATTCATAATATTTTCTTGTGCAACTCATTGATTTATTTTAGAGAATTTCATTTCTTTTGTAAGGGTTTTTGAGAGAACTTGTAATTAGACTCGGGTGAGTCTAAGGGGGGAATTATATAGCTTTGAGTGAAGCTATTTAGGAGTTTAGCTTTTTGTGAAGCTAAGTTTGTTGCTTTGAGTAAAGCAATTTGAGAGAGAAGTGTTGGCCTAGTAGATTCGCTTCGAGTGAAGTAAGGTGTTTATTGTAATTGTAACTAATTGCCTTAAACATAGTGGAGTTTTTAGAAATCCCAAGGGGTCGTGGTTTTTTCCTTCTGTTTAGGCCCAGAAGGTTTCCACGTAAAAATCGTATGTTTCTCTTTTATTATTTTGCTCTAAGTTTAAGCTTTATTTATTTTACTCAATTCCGCAAAAACAGGGCATAAACGCTTAAACTAGCAACAACAACAATTCACCCCCCCCTCTTGTTGCTGTTCCCGTTCCTAATTGAGTCAACAAGGCAAACTTGTCTTATACTTTTATTGACTTGGGGGTTAGAGTGGGTCCTCGGAAAAACATTCTGGGCTCTGCTAACCCCTTGCTGCTTTTTGTAGGAACAATCATCTTCTCTATTGATCTTTCCGCATAACTTGGCAAGGCAGTAAAAACAAGTTTCCACCAGCACTTAACTCTAAGGGTGTTCAAAAATATCCGGTTTCGAAAACCCGATTTCCGATTTTTAAAAGCGGGTAAATTACCTGGTTTACCGAATTCGAATAATTCGGGTCGGGTACCCGGTTTTAAAATCGGGTATTCGGGTCGGATACGAATCGCGAACTTTGGTAAACCAGGTACCCGGTATCCGGTTTGTATTTTTTTTTATTTCCAAAACCCTAAAATCCTAAATGAATTAATCAACCTTGGGCCTATCCCAGTATCCCGTCTTTTTCCTCCTTCATTCTTGCTGGCTGCTGCTTGCCTTCTTCCTCCTTCACTCTTCACTGACAATTAATCAACATTCAAGTTTAATCTTGCTTCTTCAATCTTCAGTTCTTCACGCCGTCATCTTGCTTCTTCTTCACCATTCATGTTGAGACGTCATCTTCTTCTTCTTTAGTTCTTCAGTTCTTTAATTGGGTAAGTTTTTTTTAATTCATCACCATTCTTAGTTCATCACCATTCTTCTTCTTCTCCAGATCTTCTTAATTTTTCGCATTTTCTGATTTTTGTCACAGATTTAATTTTTTTTGCATTTTCGAATTTTGTCATCCTAGTTCATCACCATTTTCGCATTTTCAATTTTGTCTAGATCTTCTTCAGTACCTATTAAAATTTATTTTTTTCCATTTTCGATTTTGTCATCTTAGTTCATCACCATTTTCGCATTTTCGATTTTGTCACAGATCTTCTTCAGTACTTATTTAAATTTTTTTTTCCATTTTCGATTTTGTCATAGATTTATTCAACCATTTTCGGTAGTGAATTGAAGATCTACATGGATTCTTACCCGCCGGTACCACCATCTAGATTTTCGGTAGCTCTTTATCATTTGTTCAAAATTCTGATATTTGTTCTGATATTCTGATTTTTGTTGTGATATTCTGATTTTCGCTAGCCATTTAATTTGATGAACTGTTGATTGTGAATTGATTGTACAACTACTGATGAACTGATTGTGAATTGTTTACTTCTACAAATCCTTTGTTTTTTGCTTTACATTTAGAGAAAATAATTGATTGTGATGAACTGAATTGTGATGAATTGATGAATAAACTGATTGTTAATGATTCATGTAAGTTGTGAGTTGCGATTTGTGATTATCTTAGATGAAATTGTGATTATCTTAGCTGAAATTGTGATGAACTTAGCTGAAAATTGTGATTATCTTAAGGTAAATTGGAAATGATTCATGTAAGTTGTGACTTGTGACTTGTGGTGACTATCTTAGCTGAAAGGTCTTGGAATTCAACTTACTAATGCTTGAATTAACCTGTTCGTGCTCTTGGTTTAGGTAATGCATTAACTTTGGTGCATCCGGAGGTCATAATCGATGAAACTCTTGATGTCGTTGAAGATGATTAATGGAGCTTAAAGTTCCAACTTAAAAATTTTAATCGCGTGCTTTTAGTTTATGGAATTATGAGTTTATGGAATTATTGTTGTATTTTAATTAACTAATGGTTGTATTTTAGTAGTTTATGACTAATTAAGTTAAGTATTTTAATATTATTTGAATCATATATAAAAAAAATGTTAAAAGAAATAAAGGAAAAAAAACGTTTTTAACAAAACCAGGTATCCGGTTTCCGACCCGGTTTAAACAGGGTCGGATCCGGAACATAATGTTAAGTATCTAGAAAACCGGGTACCCGGTTTTTCGGAACCAGGTCGACCCGGTATCCGGTTTTAAACATCCCTACTTAACTCTTGATTAATCACTAATCAGGAGCGTAAGTGGTTTGATTAATTGTTCTGCAAAAACAATACAGGAACAATTTGACGCTAGAATGAGTGCCTGTTTTTCTTTCTTTACCAAAAGGTTACCTTAAGAATTTTCAATAAGAGAAGATACCGAGCAATTCACAAAATCAAAGCCAGAAAACAAATCAATCTAGAAGAAGTAGGTCTCATAGGAGGAGATCTACTGAAACTGGAAACATAGCATAAACAATAGTTGATGAAAGGCAAAGTCTTAGGCAATCACAGAGCTCTCTGAGAGAGCAACAAAATGTGTCAAACTCTCAGATGCATGAGGAAACACCAATAACACCGCATGCTGGAGGAATTCAGCCACAATTTAATCTTACCGGAGATGCATTAGTTCATCTGGAAGCTACGCTAGCTAATGCTATAAGAACAGAAAGGGAAGATGCTAATCCATCTCTTGGAGAGCAGATTTCCACTAAAAGAAAACTGGAAGAGAAAGATGAGCCATACATCCCTCATTCCAGTAAAAGACATAAAGCTAGAAAATCAGTTCAATTGGGTTCTGGCAAGGATAAAAGTGTTTAAGCTGATGATGATGGAGAGTCCATCCAGGGAAAGAAGTATGCTTGGTACAGGACTCCATCAAATCCAGGAAAATCGTCCCAGCAGGGGACACACATACAAAAGGGGTGGACTGTAACAGTCTATCCACAAACTGATTCCCAGGCAACAATAAGGGAATCAGAGAAAACAAAAAGAGCTTCTACAATGAGCAGGTTGGGAAAAAATCCCAGTCGCTCAGGAATCTGGAAGAGGGTTGGTGCTTCACAATCATCCTTGAAAATTCAGGTAGCGGAAAGTAGGTAGCCAGAGGTTCATTCCCTTAAAGGCAAGTTACCATACATTTTAGGATTACCCCCAAAGTTCCCAGAAAATCAGAAAATTGGATTTTCTAGGAAGACACCGTTTGTTCCAAAAATTGCTGCTTCACCAGCAAAAAGAGTTAAATATCCTGCTCACCTGTCCTACAAAGGTGAAACCTGTCCAAATGCTCACTTGGCAGCATTTAATAGTGAAATCAACATAGATAGTCACACAAATGCAAGCTGGTGCAGGAATTTCATCTTAACTCTGACAGCCACAACACAAAAATGGGCTCAAAGTCTCCCAGAGGGCTCAATTTCGAATTTCGATGAGTTAGCTGAAAGGTTTAAAAGTCACATCTCATTAAGGACTGCCAGAATAAAGCAGCCCATTGATATGATGAGTATCAGACAAGGGAAAGATGAATCCTTAAGGAACTATGTCTCTAGGTTCGATAAAGAAAGTCTACAAGTACCGAACCTTGAAGAAAATATTTTAACGTTTGCTTTCAAGTAAGGCTTAAACTAAAATAGGCCTGAAAGTGAAGCGTTAAAGTTCAGTAATCAGTGGACCTACTTGAAGACAATGAAGAAGGTCAGGGAGTACACTTAATCCCATGTTGATGTGGAGGATTTCAAGGCCATAACTGGGAGCATGGAGCAGAAAAGAAAAAGCACGGAGAAAGCCAGAAAGCCAGTTGAAAGGCAAGATCGGGGAAAAAAGTTGGTCAGAATTGAAGATCTTGATGTCCCAGAACTCAAAAATTATTCAAATTGTACACCATTGAAAGAGTCGAGGGCAAAGATTTTTAATGTACATAAAGAAGATACCAAATGGCAATGCCCCATTCAAAGGAAGATGGCCAGAAAGAACCCAGATGCATTTTGCAAATTTAATGAATGTCCAGCTTAATGGACAGAGCATTGTAAATCTTTGATGAATAATATTGAAGACTTAATAAAAAGGGGTTACTTTCAACCATAGAAGCAGGAAAAAGGTTCCGGCAAAAGGCAGTCCAAGAGCGGGACAAAAGATGATGTGCACACCAGAAACACAGAGGAACCCGCACAAAAAAAGAAAAAAGAAATCTTTGTTATATTCCAGAAGACTGGGATATCGGATTCCGAAGCACATTTGAGAGCAACAATTGCTCCCTGATTTGAGCTAATAGAGGTAATAGAGCAACAGGAATCACCACCCATGTCAGATATGACATTCACAAGGGTGGACTGCAGAAGGGTATCATATCCTCACTCAGACCCCCTGGTAATGGTTGTAGATATACTGAGCAATCTGTGCATAGAGTTTTGGTAGATAATGGTGTGGAAGTAAACATAATTAATAAGTCTTGTTGGGATTAGATGGATCTCGAAAACAAGGTTTTGAAGAGATATTCTACTCCCATTTTTGGGTTTTTAGGAGAATCAGTACAGGCAGAAGGGAAAATTACTATGCCTGTAACAATCACATATAACAAGGGGTTACTATCACAATTTCCTAGGAATTTTATGTCATTGATGCTCCAACCACGTACAATTGTATTCTGAAAGGAAGTTTATTGTCGCAATATAACTCGCATTCCTTCCACTCATCATCAAACCTTACTTTTTGTGGGGGAGACATGGAAGGGTGGAAGAGCAAGAGGAAAGCAGAAAAGGGCAAGGTCTTGCAATTTCATGAATAATGCAAGTGCTGAACCACAAAAATAGAAAGGAAAATAAAAGGTGCTACAAATAGAATTGGTGCCAGAAAAAACATTTGAAAAATAGAAAAGGTCGTGCAAAAAAATGAAAATTTTCGCATCTTCATCTGAGTCTGGGACTCAGAAATCTCTTGAAATAGATCCCAGACCTTCTGAGGATGAAAATGTAAAGAAGAGTACCCCACAAATGGAGATTGACCATCAAGAGGTAGAAGAAGTTGCCTTGATTGAGGGAACTGACAAGATTGTAAGAATTGGAGGAAATCTGGATCCTCAGATTTGTATCCACCTGATCCACGTTTTGAGACAAACTGCTGAACTCTTTGCCTATTCAACAGCTGATATGCCAGGCATTGACCCAGAAATAGTCACCCACAAGCTCAAAATCTATGAAGGGGTCAAGCCGATTAAGCAGAACAAAAAAAGAAACTTCAAAGTTGCTGAATGTTGGATTCTTAGAAGAATGTCTCTACCCAGAATGACTGGCAAATGTTGTTTTGGTTAAAAGCCCAAGCTAGGGAAATGGAAAATGTGTATATATTTTACTAGTTTAAATAAATGTTGCCCTAAGGATTGTTACCCCTTACCTAGGATAGACCAGTTAGTTGATTTAACTGCTGCGTATGCTCTGTTATCATGCATGGATGCATTTTCTGGCT
This sequence comes from Amaranthus tricolor, assembly GCF_026212465.1. Taxonomy (NCBI): domain Eukaryota; kingdom Viridiplantae; phylum Streptophyta; class Magnoliopsida; order Caryophyllales; family Amaranthaceae; genus Amaranthus; species Amaranthus tricolor. The sequence goes on from NC_080049.1 coordinate 18,268,612, forward strand.
TTCATCAGATCTTTATGGACCCTGCTATCAAAGAAAAACCAGCATTTATATGCTCCGTAGGGGTATTTAATTATATCATGATGCCTTTCGGTTTAATGAATGCGGGGGCAACCTATCGGAGGTTGATGGATAAAATTTTTAAAGATCAGAGGGGTAGAAACTTAGAGTTATATGTAGATGATTCAATTGTGAATAGCAAAACAGAAGAAGATATGATTATAGATTTACAGGAAACGTTTGACAATATGAGAAAGTATAAAATGAAACTTCATCCCAGAAAGTGTGTTTTCGGAATTAGGTTCGGGAAGTTTTTAGGCTACTTAGTTAGCCAGAGAGGAATCGATGCAAATCCAGAAAAGTTTCAGGCGGTAATTAATCCGACAGAACCAAAAAGCAGGCATGAAGTAATGCAACTAACTGGGAGGATGACAGCCCTTTCTAGGTTTATCTCTACGTCAGCTGAGAAAATAATGTCGTTCTTCAAAGTTTTGAAAGGGAACAAGAATTTTGAGTGGGGTGAACAGCAAAGTCAAGCTTTTAGGGAGTTAAAAGAGCACCTACATAGTCTGCCAACTCTGGCAAGACCAATAACAAGTGAAAATTTATACTTGTACATATCAACAACTCAACGTACAGTGAGTGCAGCATTAATCAAGGAGGAAAACAAAATTTAGCTCCCAATATACTTTGTATGTAAATTATTGCTAGATGTCGAGACCAGATATTCAATGCTTGAGAAAGCAGCATATGCTGTGATTGTTGCTGCCAGAAAGTTAAGACCATACTTTGATGCTCATCAAGTAGTGGTCTTAACGGACCTGCCATAGAAAAAAAAAAAGTTTAGAGAATATTGAGAGATCTGGCAAATTGGCAAAATGGGCCATAGCATTAAATGGGTTGGGAGTCAAATACCAACCCAGAAAAGCAATCAAAGGTCAAGCGCTGGCAGATATTTTTGCGGAGTGGACAACCCAGGACGAAAGTGAAGAGCCAATTTGGCAACTGTTAACTGATGGGTCATCTAAACTCGTTGGTGCAGGGGCTAGATTAGTATTAATAACACCTGAAGGGAAAGTCATAGAGTATGCTCTGAAATTTCAATTCAAAGCAACTAACAATGAAGCAGAATATGAAGCTGTTATTGCTGGTTTGCAGTTGTGTAAAGCTTTGGAAGCCTGAATATTCAGTTTAAGGAGTGACTCCCAGTTAGTGGTGAACCAGATTCATGGATAGTATGAAGCTAGAGATGCCAACATGCAAAAATATTTGAAAAAGACACAGGAATTGATTTCTAGGTTTGAGGTTGTCCATGTTGAGAGACTACCTAGGTCTCAGAATGAGCAAGCTGATGCACTTTCTAAATTGGGGAGTTCCAGCATGAAAAATCTGAAAAGGTCAGTCCTAGTAGAAGTCAAACCTCTCAGTTCAATTCATGAAGATGCAACATCTGTCTTTAATATTGGAAACGGAGATATTCCAGACTAGATGAAAGACATCATCCAATATAAAGAACGTGGAGAACTTCCAGCGGACCTGATTCTTGCCAGAAAAGTAAATTGAAATCACTCCAGTTTTGAATGATAGATGGAGAGCTGTATAAGAAGGCCAAGAATGGACCGTTACTAAAATGTATAACACCATCTGAGGCTGATTATATATTGAAAGAACTGCATTAAGGGTGTTGTGATCATCATCTGGGAGCTCGTGCCCTAACACATAAGGCAATCGGAATTGGTTATTATTGGCCAACAACAATAGAAGATACCAGAAACTTAGTTCAGAAATGTGAAAAGTGCCAGAAGTTTGCGCCAAACATCATCCAGCCAGCATCTGAATTGAAATATGTTCATAATCGGTCCTATTTGCTCAGTGGAGACCGAACCTTCTAGGACTCTTTAAGCAAGTAGCAAGAGATAAAAAGTTTCTGATTGTTGCAATTGACTATTTTACAAAATGGGTAGAAGCTGAGTCACTAGCAACAATCATATCCAGAAAAGTAGAAAAGTTCATCTGGGAGAACATTATCACCAAATTCGAATTACCAAGAGTCCTTACTGTTGATAATGGAACCCAGTTTGATTGTGCAACATTGAGAAAATATCTGGAGGATTTCAAGATCGATGTAGCTTATTCATCGGTTTGCAATCCACAATGTAATGGTTTAGCAGAGGCTGCAAACAAACAGATTTTAAATGGTCTTCAGAAAAAGCTGGAATATGCAAAAGTCAGATGAGTTGATGAGATTTATGACGTTCTGTGGTCATTAAGGACAACAGTAAAAGAATCAACTGGCCAGACACCGTTTAGACTTGTTTATGGGTCAGAAGCACTCCTACCAGTTGAAATTAGAGTGCAAACTATAAGATTGAAGCATCTGAGTCAAGAAGAGAACCAGGAATCTAGGCTTCTAGATTTAAAACTCATAGATTGAGATCAGAGAAAATGCAGCATGGAAAATAGCAACCTATCAGAATAGGATTGCCAGATTATATAACAAAAAGGTCAAATACAGGACATTTCAAGTAGGAGATTTGGTTTCAAGGAATGTAAAGGCCACCCAGAAACATGGGCATGGAAAGTTGTTAGAAAAATAGGAAGATCCTTATATAATCTCAAAAAAATTGTGGAAACGGAACGTACAAGTTAAAGATATCTGATAGAGAACCACTAAAACATGAGTGGAATATAAGAATGTTAAAAAGATATTATGTATAGATATACAAGAGCGTTTATAATCATTCATTTGTAAAAAAAAAAAGATTTAGTCAGATTCAATATATATACAGACATTTTATATAAAAGTTTATGTAATGATTAATGTAACACAGACAAAATAATAGAATGATGAAAAAGATCTAGTGGGAAAGCCATGACTTTCATAGTTAAGGAGCCCAACTGAGTTCATGGGGAAACCTTGTTTTTTTTTTATAACTAAAGAATCCAAAAAGTGTCTAAAGAAGATATCAGGCATGAGGAAAGATGAGGATAATTTATAACACCCAAGAACAAAAACCTTTTAAGTATTTTTCATAAATGAAAATACTCAAAAGTTGGGGGGTAAGAGGCAGATAACAGAAAGCGAAAAGGCTTGATTAGATACAGAAAACATATGTGGGAATTTGAAAGGGTTCAAGAAGCATATATTAGCTTGATTGAAGATATATGGCAAGAAGAGATTGGGAAAAGACTTATCAGTTATTTGTTCAGATACCTGTTCAAGTCATGTTAGTTATTTAGTCAGAAACCTCTTCAAGACATGGAGATGGATATACAGAAGTATTATCAATTAATAAAAAGTTCATAAAGTGAAAAATGGTCAAGATAGTCAAATATTCATTCATTCAGTAGAAAATAAAGTTACAAGAACCTGGAAGTGTTCAATATACAACAAAATTTTTGAAGCTTCTAGGGGTTAGAAAAGGAAAAAGAAGAAAAAGTTTGATTTGTCGGCTGGAGGAGTCGTCGAGGCAGAAAGAGTAGAAGTACCAATTCCCTAGCCAGGTGATGCTTTGTATTGGGCCCTTAGGGTTGGAATGCATGAAGCTACTGGAGTTTCTGGAGCCAAGAAGGGTTCGATTTTAGACCATTCTAGGTTAGGATAAGCAGTAAAAACTGCATTCATTGCAAGCCAGAGAGTACCCTTCTTGGTTCTAGCCCTATCAGCCACCAGGTGAGATTGAAACTAGGATTGAAAGTATTCAGTTGCTTTCGTTCTCTCCTGGGCCTTTAGGTGCTTCTTCTCAGTCTCCAGTTTTTCCACATTAGCTTCCAGAGCTGATATCTACTCCCTCAACCTATTTTTGTCACTCTTTGCAACGTCGATTATACACCTTTAAGTCCTTGTCAGATACTTGGACTTTGAAAGCTGAGATTTGTGGTGCAAAATTTCCTCATCCTTTTTATCAGAAGAGTGCTCAACAGAAGCCAAAGTATCTTCAACCTTCTTCAAATCTCTCTGAAGTCGGTCAGATTCTTCAACACCTTTGGCAATGGTTGCTTGTTGCTTTAAAATATAGTTGGACTGGGATATATGCTCAGCTTGTAGCTCCTTATGTTTGGCATTAACCTCACTTATGTTTTTCTCAGCCTTTGTGAGCTCTTTGGCGGTCATTAATTAAGTTGGTTGCTGAGCTCAGTCTCCAAAAATTAGGTTTTACTCTTCCAATTATTTATTTCATTCTGGTGAGAAAGTAGCTCAGATTCCAAGAACTGAATCTTCTCATTTAGGCCCTTTGATTCAATTGCAAGAGAGAATGAATCAGATTCCAATGCCAGGTCCCTAGCTTTGAGACTCTCCACCTCAGTCACAAGAGTGTTAATCTCAGCTTCTTGAGTTTGATTCTTCTGGAGAAAATTCTGAAGATCAAAATGGTATGTCCACTTAACCAGAGAATCTAGAATTAATCAACTGCATGCAATATAGAAACAGTCAGAAAAAAATTGAAGACAGGAAAAGTCAAGTATAAAATTTGAGTATGGATTCAGCTACCTCATCAAAGTCATGATGTGGGCCTTCCAGAAACCTCCCAACACTGGCCATGATGTCCATAGACCCAAATTGCTGGGAGGTGATCGCCTTATCCAGCTTTGTCTGGAAGGGTGTGATTCCTCTGGATGGGGGGCTTCAGCAACCCGTTTATTTACATTTTGTGTTCCAGACAATGAAAATATAAGTGAATGTTGAAATAAAGGAAATAGTATTAGAAAAAAGAGAGAGAGAGATGGGAATACCTTCAACTAGAAAAACTTCAGCAGAATTAGGGTCCTCACTTACAAGAGGACTTCCTCAGTTTCAGCTTCACCCTCCATGACATGTTGCGGGTCATGGGAGGGACTCTCGCCAACAATCTCCTCAGCAACAGCAACTGGAAGATTGGTATGTACAGATTGAGTCCCATCATCAGTTTATGGGACAGATGTTTCTTCAACAACCTCAACCTGGGGGGGCAGAGATGACAAAAGGGTCCACAAGGTCCACAATAACATCAGGTGGGCCCATGGTTACCTCAGCCACCGAAACAGAGGGATCAGCAACAGTTATATGCTCTACATTAATTTCATGATTTTTAGCCTTTTTCACTAAGATGTTGCCAATCACATAACCCCGCATTAGCTAGCAAACTTCGATTATTAGCATATTTAAACAATTTACAGAAAAAATGAAACACTTTATTAACACTTTTGGAATAAACTAACCACTTTCGATCACTAATTTCACCATTACTTAATTTTCGAGCAAAATAGGAATAGGAAAATTTCATATTATTATCCAAAGGAAAATCAAGATTCGATTCTCTTATAGTTCCCTTTTCTATAATGATGTCCCTTAATTTATTATCAAGGTTACCCCAATCTTTAGGATAAAAAATAATCCAATTTTGAACTTGTTTTTTCATCTTCATGCATATCATTACTTGGATTATGGACTTCATCATCTTGCATATCATTACTTGGATTATCAACTTCATCATCTTCATTGACATTATTATTTATGAATTCAGTGGCATTCAACTCCACTTTTATTTATCTCCACCTTAATCTTAATTGAATAAATTTTAGAAAATAAAAAATATCAACGAAAAAAAATATAGGAAAAACATATATATAAAAAATCAAAAAATAGGAAAAAGGAGAAATAAATTACCAGATTATTTGCTTGATTGCTTCAATTGTTTAATCCCCACATGATTGCTCTATATAGATTGAAAATCCATTTATACTGTTTTTATGTAATTGATAGATGTAGTATTTTTTGGGGAAAATTTTCCATCTATGTTTAATTGGGAAATTAGATTCATCATTAGCAAATTGTAGGTGAACGTGAATTAGGCTAAATGAAAGAATAGATAGAAAAGACAAAGGGAGATAGAAATTAGAACGGATGGGTTGAAAATTACTACTCTATTAGTACTGACTACTCTATTAGTATAGATTCATCATATTCACAGAAGTAGAGTAGTACTTATCACTCTATTATTTCTATAGCCTTTAGGATTTTTTTTTTAAATTACCCATATAACTTTTAGCTTTCTCTTTCCCATTTGCTTTAATGGGCCCTAAGCATTTGCACTTCCAAACAACCCTAAAAACATAGCAATCATTTCTAATGATATTAGTATAGTTTTAATTGATACATTTACACTATATAATTATGGCACAATCTCATATTAGGAACAATAATGTTAGATATACATAGTTATAATGAACTAAACAAACTAGTAGTGTTAAATTCGAAATCAAATGTTAAGTCTTGATTGTATGTAAATTGACAAATAAAAAAGATAGCAAAGAAATGATGCTAATGGAGATGATACTCAAGCTTTAATCAATAATGTTGATTTTTGAGTTCTGATTATGGAGTTTCTATTTTTGATGTACTTAAAAGCTTGCATTTTCTTGTTCCTCTCACTCGAAATTTGAGGATTGATTTCACCATTGTTGACCTAAGTTTTGTTGGTTTTGCAAATAAAAAAGGAGAAATAATCCCTTTTGTGTTAAAGATGAAAAATGTAAAATTTTGATGAAACAAAAGGGTAATAAGTCAGAGGAGCTAGGTGTCATTGGTGATGAAAATCGATGGTGGAACTGTGGTTGTTGGCAAAGTCTAGTAGAGAGGGTGGTTGTTTGGTAGAGGAGTTAGGTTTTTTTTTATTTTTTTTATTTTTAAGGTTAAAAAATGTCAAAGAAAGTCAAAAAAATCACCCCATTAAAGGTAACATGCATAACAGAGTACAAGTTATTTAGCGCTTTCTTTACAGATAGGCATCAAAGGTTAGCTTTTTGTAGAATAAATTTAAGGTTGACTCTTTATTTGCAAATAGGCTTAAAGTTAGCCTTTTAGATGTAATTTTTCCTTAATTGTATTAGTTTCTCCATTTTGCTTTCCTCATTTATTATTTAATATTAATATTAATTGAAAATTATTTTTCCTATTTCTAATGATAAAGATGAAAGAAAAAAATTAGGTTTGCTCTTCCCCATTCAATATTCATCATCACTTTCATTTTTTTTTTCTCTTCGTCCCTTCCCAAAACCCTTTTTTTTCTCTGTTCTTTCGTTATGGCGCATCAAATTTCCTTCCCATTTCATGTAAACCCAAATGCAAACAAAGCAAGTGACCTCATCTTTTCCTCTAAATCTCGAAGCTGGGGCAACACTACCTTTCCTTTCTCCTTCGCCTGATTCTTTCAAGAACACAAGCACTGCTATTTCTAGAACCTGGCTTTGAATCCTTCGAAGGTACAACCATAGTACTTCTTTCGTGTTCGTTTGAGTCGTTGAACCAGCAGCAGTCTCTTCTCCTTAGCCTAACAGTCGAACAACCTGTAACAATCTCCTATTTCAACGGTTTCACACTATTCTCCTATTTCTTTTCTTTCTTTATTAGAGATATTTGTCCTCTGTTCCGTTTTCAGTCATATATTTCAATTCTTGTTAAAGCCATTACAAAATTGATTTGGTAACTTCAAGATTCATTACATATACTTGCTTCAATTTGAGTAGATAGATCTAATGTTGTTTGATATAAATTAGTGAATGTTCAAATTATAAATATTGTTGGGAAACACTTGTAGTGGTAAAATATTGGATATTTGACGTTCATTGATGAATTAAGAGGTTCTTGTGAGATTATTAATTGTGGATAGAAAATTGTGATTAATTGAATAATTGGACATTCTCGTATGAAATGAACAATAAGTTAATTCGTAGCCTTAGGTGATGTTGAGATTGATCATTTTATTGGGAGCACTTATCAAAAATTAAAAGTAAAATGATTTAAGAGTCTAGATGGATTAATAGTTCTTTACGAATATTGTCAATTATGGCCTCAGATGACTACTTTTATGTTTAATAAAATGTATAAATAGAGGATTGCGGAAGTAGTAAACCTAGGATGTTGAACAATCTAGATTGGGGCATAAACTTTTTATTTCATGGTGAATTAAAACTAGATTATGCACTATTATGATGATTAGACATAATCGAATAGAGTTTTTGTTAAGATACATCTTTAGGAGGAGATGTAATAAGTTGTATGTTAGTATAGTGGTATCAAACGTTCTTTGATGATGTTGTGATTTTGTTATGTTTTAGGAGACGATATCATCGAGGAACCCTTCTAGTTGAAAGCTATGGATGAGACTTGACTCCTTGAAGCGACGCTATTGGCGAGTAGGGGTTTGACTAGACAACTTTTTTTTCTTGAAACATAGTTTTATTAAAATGGTTTTGAATGATTGAGACAAATTTGTTGTAACTTATTATGCTGATATTGTGAAGTGATTAATGGATCGAGCTCATGAGCTGTTCATTGAAATGTCTACTCTCTAATTAGAGGTCAATTGTCATTTAAATATTGACTAGCTCCACCCAAGAGCGACATAGCCTTAAGAGCTATTGGGTTCCTCTCAACTAGACTTTTAGTGCGCACAAAGATCTAACACTGATGTTGCTTTTAAACCTTTTATTTGATTTAACATGTTTCGTTTTGTTTTGGATTGCTTCTACTCATTCAATTAAATCTGACTCCTTATTGTTTCTATCTTTTAAATTGTTTACAGATTGGTACCTGTCGGGAATAGCAGAGGTGATTAGAGTATTCTTGAAAGATATTTTGAATTTGTGTATGTGTTAAAGTTGCAGTGTCTGTGTTGGGTTTAGTAAGTGTATAGTAGATTTGGTTATGTTGATTATTTTGGACCTTTATATTTAATTGTATGACTATTTTGGACTCTGGTTTAGATGTTTGGATTTAGATTAGTTGTTTCAGTTATGTTTTAGATCTTGTGACCCTTTTCACGAGATATTATTTGAGATTTGAGTCCTTCAGGTAAGTAAACCTCATGATGACCTATCTTATCAACCAGTAAGCTATGTTACAATAAATTTGAATTTGAGTCCACAAAATATGTCTAAATGTGAATCAGCCGCTCTTTCGAGTGACTATCTCAATATGAGATGGATAGCCCAATCAGTCCAATTATAGTTCTTTATATGCGATCAATAATTGATCTATTTAAGATTATAATTAATTCCTTTAAGGTTAAATTTGATTTTTTTTTAAGTTATAACTAATCATATTTGATCACTTTAAGGTCTGAATTGATCTCTTTTAAATCAAAATTGAAATTTTTTGTAACAAAGAGCCAATATCCATGACCTCTTGATCATTTTCAATAGCCTTCATTGAATCAATTGACAAACATAATTTGAGATCGACACTTCCTCCCCTTTCACGTCTAGGGTAAGTAAACACTGCACCTACAATTTTATTTTCAAGTCAATTATGAACGGAAAGTGTCGGAGGAAGAGCAATACCACTATTACTGATCGATGATTAAAGAGTATAAGTATTCTTATTTTTCATTAAAACCATCATGTTGCATCAAATATGATTACTTGTACTATGCATGTTTTAACATTATTATTAATAGTGTTATTGACTATTCATTTGTTATTTAAAATTCATGCATAGAATAATACCGTTTTATTACCTCCGTTCTGAAATTATGAAAAAAGAACCATACATAGGCAGAAATCGATTAGTTTAACGTCAAAATTGATCACTTTTAGGTTAAAAATGAAACTTTTCTTTTAATTGATCTATTTAAGGTTTATTTTAAGTTGAAATTGATACCTTTAAGGTCAAAATTGATACCTTAAAGATCAAAATTAAATTTTTATTCTTTAATTTTTGAAAGATCAACCACTTTTATTTTTTAATTTTTGGTTTGAGTCTGCCCATATGGACAATCTCAATATAAAACTGTCTCTAGCAAGTTTTTGTGAATGGTGGATCTTCGGTGCGACTTCCATGTACATGCGACGAGTCTGACCTATCACTCTTTTCTAAAAATTTTCGCAACCAACTTAAAACCTTAAACACATTTTCAAGCTTGAAATACTCATTTCAAGGTTTAAAACTCTTGTTCCAAACCTTAACATTCTTCTTACAAAGACTTAATTTTATTTTTAACTAACTACTTCAACCATTAAAATGTCAAATCTAAGCCTTAAAATCTCTGTGCCAATTCCAAGCATTAACATCAACAAAGGCACAATCAATAAACTTTTTATTTATTTTTTATTTTTTTAATATATAATTTTTTTTCAATTCAAATTTGAGACTTAATTGACCAAATTCAAGATAACGTTGAAATGAGTCTTTTAAGCCTTAAATTTGGTCTTATAAGTATTGAAATTAGAATATTTTCTTAAAAAATTATAATACCAAATTTAAGAATAGAAGCCAAATTAACTTAATTCTTGAAATTAGTCCATTAAGTCTTAGATTTGGCCTTTTAGGTCTTATATTTGATCTTTTAAGTGTTAAATTTGGTATAAAATACTACAAAAATTTGAAAAATAAAACTAGATCATATACTAATTGGCCTATTTATAGGAGGTTGCACCATGCATCCGTTACATACAAGTATTTTGTGTTTTTTGAAAGTAAATTTAGTTGAACTCCACTCAAATGCGAAATATGTCCGTCAGACAATTACTACTCCAATTAGATGAAAATCAGAGTTAGTATTCTCTCAATCACTTAAAATGTGTTGAATGGTCCATTACTCAATTTAATAGTTATAATTACTTGATGGAGTTTTAAAAGAGAAGATTTTAATATTTTATTTTATATTTTAAAATAAATATCAAAATTCTAATATAAAGAGAAAAGTAATAAAAGAAAATCCACAAAACCGCCCCCTTTTCTTGGCCCGTTCGCGGACTTTACCTTTATTTTTTTGTACTCGTGCTCTGAACTGTGTGTTGCTTTAAAATTGAAGCCAACAGCTAAAGTCTAAAAACTCTCCATTACCATCAAATTCATTCAATTACCCTTCTTTTCTCTCTAATGGCAACAAGAGAGAAAGAAGAAGGAACTCCCAAAAAAGTATGGCTTTACTCAGCTTTACTAACTCTTCAGTACGGTTCTCAGCCTTTGATCTCTAAGCGTTTCACCAGGTATCTTCTTGTCTTTCATCATCTTCGATTTTTTTGTTTATACTTGTTTTAATTTTGAAAATACAATGTTGATTTTGTAAAACTTGTTTATTAGAATCTAATTATTGTTTAATTGATATCTGTTACAAATATTTTGGTACAAATGTCACCTAATTATGCTTAAATTATAGTTACTCACTTACTTGATAGATTTTTTTCTCAGATTATTGGTAATTATTTGGTGTATTATAGCTGTTGTACTTGTTTCTGAAGCTTTAGAATTAAATTAGGTGAATTATTATCAATTTTAATAATGATCTATATAAATACAATTTCAATTAAGAAAATAAATTTCAAATTCAATGATTATCTGCATATATTCAATAATCAATTCACACCCCCTCCATTCATTTATGTTATAATATTTTGCTTGCAAATTTATTTGACTCTATTAAGTACATATCAACAAATAAAAAAATAAGTTTCAATTATCATCATAGATTATACTAATAAGAAAATCAATTTTTTTGATCATCTAAATGTATACAATTTCAATAATGTAAATCAATGTCAATGAATATTTACATATATTCACCTCCTCCATTTATTCATATTATCGTATGCTCTTACACATTTTAATTCTTCGAGTCACTCTTCATTTCTATTATTATGCAAGCTTCTCAAAGTTCCAACCTTTCACTTTTCTAACTAATGTTTATATGTGTCATTTAGTCTTTCATATATTTGTGGTTTACTTCTGATCTATTTCCATTCTTGTGAAGCTTTTGGGTTGCAAATATCCATTTGAGCCACTCACATTTATGTTTTACTTCTGATCTATTTCCATTCTTGTGAAACTTTGATCTTAGCTTCTTGAAATTCTCACTTGGAAGAAGCTCTTTCATACCTAACTTAACCATACCTAGCTATGATCTTAGTTTCAAAAAGTGCATTTGGGCACAAGAAAGAACGCTTTTTCATGTCCAAGAGGTTCACTATAAAAGGCGCACATACGTGTTTCGGTCGATAATGACATTTCGAAAAATTCCAAAATATTACAATGTGTTCGACATGCACTTCTTTCTCTTTAGCGCACCAGGGTTCGTCTTTAGCGCACCAAGGCAAGAGATGGTCCCTTGCACCTTAGTGAGCCTTGGGTTTTCTATTAAAGGTTATGATCATCGGTGATACATATACTCTACACCACTATTATGAATTATAAACTCATATAAAGATTCTATATAATTACTCTTTGTAATGAGATGTTGATTTTGTAAATTAATATGGCTATGTTTCAGTGTGACTAAGATCATTACCAAATGATACAAATGCACATAGTTTTAGGCAAAATTTATGGGATTGAAATTGTTTGAGGTCATTCATACTACTCTCTTCTTTTTGGTCTCATGAAATTCTTTTCCTTATACTTTTTCCCGTCTCCTTATGTTGACATGTGGTAATTGGCTTTTTGTTATTTTGTCATTTACTTTTTGTTTTTGCACATATGCTTTTTGAGACAAAAACAAGAACAAAAGTTTTAAGGTTTAGTCTACATTTGAATCTTTTTCTATTGTGTAAATTCTTACAGTTTGGGTGTATATGGTTTTTTTAACTTGTTACTAGAGAGTAGATTGTTAATTTCAAGAATTAAATATTAGTTTATGTCAAAACTTAATTAGGAACACATTCAACTATACTATGCTATTATGTTGATAGAAGTATTCTTTTAGGCTTTTGGTAAACAAGGTAGATTTGATTTCAATTTTAGTTATGGAATTTTGTTTTGGAATCAGAAAAATAGTGATTTATTTCCAAAACATTCGTTGGGAAATATTAGGAAGTCAAAATCTAGAATTTCAAAATTTGATCATGGTTTAGGGGAAGGAGTGAATTTTCAAATATTTTAGCACAAAGTTTATAAAATTTACAAAAATTGAATTGTTTTTGAAAAAAGTTAATAATATTATTCAATTGAAATGAAACATTAGCTAGAGTGAATCCTACACGCTCCAGTATGGAATGGTAATCAAGACTATCCGAGTACACAATATTAAAATTTTGTAACTTACCTTAACCTGAAATTGAGCGGTAAAGGGCGCTTGTCGCTTCTCATCATTTTCTGAATTTTAAACAAAGAATTATGACTTAAAATTTCGGTGTCTGAAACAATTTCTTTTATTTGGATATGATATGCCTATGTGAGTACACAATATTAAAATGTGTATCTTATCTATATAGAATGACTTGAAGTTGAGCAATAAAGGTTGCTTTTTGCTTCTCATCATTGTTTGAAACTTTAAGCAATAAAATTATATCAAGTGGATGGGCTTTCTTTAAGCCCATCTTCGCTGCTCTCTCATCCTCTTATGCAGCCTCAATGCCAACTGATTTAACATAGCTCTTTAGTCTTTTCATATATCTTCACTTGTATCACTTTTGAATGTTAAATTTCTCTTGTAGACGAGAGGTGATCGTTACTTCTTCAGTTTTGGCATGTGAAGTTGCAAAGGTGATTTTATTGTTGTTTTTCAACATTTGTTCATGAGATTTTACACATTTCTGATCCTGATATATTTACCCTTCAGGTTATATGTGCTATTTCAGTTCTCATAGTTGATGGCAGTTTTACAAAATTATGCAAAAACTGGTCTTTGCTCAGGGCACTAACCTTTTCAGGACTTCCAGCTGCAATATATGCACTGCAGAATAGTTTGCTCCAGATATCTTACAAAAATCTTGACTCCCTTACGTTTTCAATGCTGAATCAAACCAAGTTATTTTTCACAGCATTCTTTGGGTTTATGATATTAAGGTATGCACTCAGTAAGCAATCATGCCTATTAATTCTTCTGAAATTTTCTGGAGGGAGGAAATTGGTTCACTATTGACTTTTTTTTGAGTGATTGTGAAACTTTATTTTGGGGAGGGAATAAACTAGTTTTACATTTCAACTCCTTGTGTCAATCATGCCTTATGCTTATAGGGAGGCTTTGTGCTACTTCAAGTAGCCTTTGTTGTGTATGTTCTCTGTTTTTGGTATGCATATAACACCTTTATGTGAATTATGGAGTGCATCAATCAGTTGGCTTTTTGAGTCCCTTAATATTTGTTCTTTACAGCTTATTTTCACTTGTTTCACTTAGGGACTAAGGGTTGATAAGGGTCAATAAATGAGACTAGTTCTGATAAGGGTATCTCGAGTTCAATCCACTAGTAGGTACCAACACTTTAGAAACAAATAAAGCCATTAAGCTACTCATAGTTCCTTATAAGGTATTGTTTCAGGAGTTTAACACTTAGACTTGGCTTTTATAGGACGTTTTTGTTTATTCTCAACTAATTTGGACTTCATAGTGTCATTTGGTGCTTAAATGTTGGAGGATTCTATTTGGCACAAGTACTCTTGTTCCTACTAATCTTTTGGTTGCTTGTGGCTACAAGAATACATTTTGAGTAGTTTTGTTGGACAAGTATCGTATCAAATATTCATGGCATGCTTGTCCATGTCCAAGCATGTCTTTTTCTTGATAAAATTTCATCTTGTTTGTTAGCACTTGCAATGCAGTTTTACAACCAAAGTAATGGGTCATTCGATGCCATTTAGCTTGCAAAGAGAATATAAAGTTGCTAATATTTCCATAGATTAGTGGAGAATGCAAAAATTCATTTCAAAAATTGAAGTCACTTTAGTAGATAATTGAGTGTACGAGACTCTTCAAGTGCTAATAGCTTTGTAATATTTTTAAGGAATAATTACCTACAATAATCCAACCTTTCTTTGATTTCCCTACAATAATCTCATTTTTTAATTAATCATGAATGATTTCAACTTTTTAGAGTCTTTACCCATAACATAACTATCATTTAATTAACCCACTATTGTAGGTAAAACACCAAAAAAGGCTTATCTCTTTTCAGCCATGATCAACACCACCTTGCCTACGTACAATACCACTATTCGCCTCCTTTTCCATAACTATCACCTTCACCGTTAACCTAGTCGCAACACCATTATATGTCTCCCTTTCGGACACCATTACCTCCACTATTGACCTAGTTGTAACCCCACCCTCCTCCTCGATCACTGTAAAGTAGGATAGTTTTTGTGGTGTGGCTGCTGTGGAGGCTCCGAAAGAAGAGAAGAAGCTAAATAAGGAAGAAAGTGAGGATGAAGATATGGGTTTCTCTCTCTTTGATTAGAGTGTTACTATCTTCTTGTAGTGTCCGTTTTAGATTTTCTATCTAGAACTGGGATTGTTTTTTAGAATTGTGTTTTGATGTCTAATTATTTGATGATAATGCAATTTTCAATTATTATGGGCTGTTGGTGGGGAAGAAGGTGTTCAAATACTCAAGGTGATACTGGAAGCTGCCATTTGTTATGTTATGGGCTGTTGGGGAGGGAAGAGAAGGGTAGGCATAATATTTTTTTATTATTTTTTTTACTTTTTGAAATTTAATTTTAACTTCTATTGAAGCATAATTAGTATTTAAGGTTGGGGGTTACCATTGATCAATCCTACGCCCCAAAACATTGGGATTATTCTTGATTAATCATAAAAATTGGGATTATTGTAAAAAAATCTGAGAAAGCTCGGATTATTGTGGGTATATGATGAAGGATACTTCATTCAATGTTTTTATAACGTATGGTTATATCTTATCCCATTCTACCACTAGTTTAGTGACAGATTGAGAAATTCATGTTAAGAGTATTAATATTAAAATAATAAATGGGTGTCATTAATTGATTTCATTGTAGAGTATACAAAAGTATGTGTAATGTTCCACTAGTTTATGTAAATAGAAAGAAAACCATCTTTAGCATTTAATTCCTCTCAAATAGCACACAAATTAAAATAAAGGCCCAATTTGATAGAATTGTGGATTAAATTAAAGTGATTTTTGTTTCTAAGAGTGTCTAATATTTTGGGCATATTTTTGATTATTTTCTTTCCATCAGTATTTTTTCTAGGCGAATGTGATAAGTGAGAATAGGTCTGCACCACTACGACATTAAACAAGTGCAAAATATATTAAGTTTGGTGGAAGCATTTTTGGGTGGTTAACATCGAATATGTTTCTGTTAATCTCTTTCTTGTGACTCTTACTACTAAATTTGATTTAGCTGGGTAAAACACTCGCATTTGGTCCACAAAAGCAAGTTTTTTGTTTGAGTCTTGAGAGGATTACGCATTTGAGGTTTCCTTATTCTTTTAGGAATTTGTCTTATGGGGAGCTTTAATCGTGGTTTTGTTGTGTTTATTTGATCATTCTAGTGTGCTTGATCAATTGTGGAAAGTTTAGTTAAATTAAAATTTTTATATCAATGTGCACTAGCGGAGCAGCAAGGAGGATCGCGATTTAGCAAAGTAATACTTAGTGATTGTTAGTAGAAAAGTTCAACCAACAACCGCAAAATAACATTGAGTGAAAAGCAAGTGCATTATACTTAATGAGTCAGCTATCGACAAAGACGATGGGAAATTCCCAATCAAGCGGTAGAACATTTGGATGCAAATTTTGGCTAAGGGTGTCAATAATGCTAGTCTAGTAATGAGTCTTAATGATGAGTCTTGCATACAGTCTTGATAATTAAAAATAATTGCAAGACTCTTGAAGTTGGGCGAAGTTTCAAAATTTTTTTTCTTTAGCCAATGATGACCTATCCAATCATCGTGCAAGAATATTATGAAAATGTGTAATATAAATTGGATATGTGAATAAAAATCGTAGAAGTATAAAGCTGAGTTTGCAGTGAATGCAAGGATAAAGTGTAAAAGTAGGAAGAGTCTTGTATGGATTCGAGTAATAACAAAGTAGATAAAAGTTATTTTGAAGATTGGGAGTTTGAGTTTGAGAATATTCAGACCCTAAGCGTTGTTTAGTTGTGTGAGTTGCGATGGCAGCATAACAACACATGTTTGTATATGGTGTATGCAAGCCAATCTTTATCATTTATGGACTATGCTGGATAATTTGATGGATAGAGACATGAACTTCTTGAGTCTTGACAAGTACTTGATATTCCCAACGGTTTTATACTATAAATTTTTTGCTAACCATGATATTTTGATAGCTAGATTGACGCATCATGGTATAGATCCCATTTTCACATGATTGGCCCTGAAACGTGAGTTGCTGATAAAATTTGATTGTCCTCATGAGATAATAAAAATAAAGACAAAACCTTGATGTAAAGAACCCAATGGTAGTTAGTTAGATCCTTGTGGTTGAGCATACACCATTGTCGATAGAATTGTTAAACCAAGTTTAGAAGTTGTTAATATTGTCCAAAAGAATTATCGAAATGGTAGTGTAATATGATGATCTTGGTCCAACTTTGATGTGTATGCAAAGGAAGATGTAGTCTAAATCCTCTTATTGAAAAGGTTCATCCAAAGCTGAAGATCTTTGATACATTTTCTAAGCCTTAAGTTCTTTTTTGTATTCTTTTGATGTTGAGGAATCATCTAAAGCTACAAAATTAAGAGAGCTTGAAAACTATGTTGAAGATTTGAACATGAGTTTTGAATGGGAAGTTCTTAGCATTTTTTGCAAGAAAAGGATTTTATCATATTTCTCTAATGGATCACCTTAACAAATTCAAAGTGATTTTTATTTCTATGAGGGTTATATGAAAATCTTCTGAGGATTTATTTGTGGATCTTCCTCAGGTCGAGGGACTCTTTGGCCGCACTCTCCTTTATGGGTATCAGTTTCCGCCTTCCTTCACTCCCCAGACCTTCATCATAGTTCCTGTGAGCGGGGGTACATTGGGTATGATGATGATGGCTACATGAAAATCAAGTGGAGTTTGACTATTTATCCATATTCAGGGTATGGCTAATTTAAAAGCTTAACATAGCAATATTGCATAGCCTTATAGCAAGTACACAGTTTGAATGAGCATATGTAGTGAGAAGCTAGCCAAAAAGTAGGTGGGTGATGACTCAGTGAGAAGCTAGCCAAAAAGTAGGTGGGTGATGACTTGACACATATAACTAGAATTTGCACGTGATTTTGTGAGTTATAACTAGGTTTGTTTTGTAGTCGTGATGTAGTAAGGGAGTTTTCCGTACTTTGTTTTTACTTCCTTTGTGCTAGTTTTAGCTACCTACAATCAATTTGCTCAAGTGTTATCCTTTAATTAGATTTAGTAGTTTGAGAAATTTCAGAACTGCGAATTCTATGTAAGTTGAAGTAGTATTTATATATAAGTATTAGTTTATTAAATCTAACATAGTATGAACTAGCTTTATATAATTCAAAATTTTAAGATGAGAAAAGTTGGAGTTAATTATTGTGTTTTGTAAGAGATACATACAAACCGAAAAGTCAAGAGTTTCTTGTTTTCGAAACTGAGCGAAGGATGAAAGATTTCGAGTTCAATTAATACCTTTGAATGGGGTGTAGATGTAACATTCAAAGCTAACTAATTTCGTGTTTGAACTATCTTTTACCATTTGGTTTGTTGAATCCAAATGTTCTCAACAAACTACGTGGATTGTCATAGTCAAACCAGTGCATATTATCATATCTTCCACAAATTTCAATTTCTCATGACTTCTTTACTTATCCTGGTCATCTTTGGCTACCTCATCTTCCTCTAAGCTCTTAGAAGGTCCAATTTTCTAAATACTGAATTGTTTGATCTTCTCTGCCTATGCATACCATCATTGAAAGTTTTCTCTCATTTTGTCTTCAAAATCTGCAACTTGAATCCTCGAGTATTTTGGACAGAATTAGAAATTTCGCTTTATCATATACAGGCAGAAACAATCGATTCAACAAATCGGAGCTCTATTTCTTTTGATAGTTGCCGCTGTACTTCTAAGTATTGGTGAAGGCACTAGCAAAGGTTCGAAGAGCCGAAATCCTGAAGAAGTGCTATTTTACGGGATTGTTCCTGTCTTGGTTGCCTCTGTGCTTTCAGGTCTAGCTTCTGCTTTGTGTCAATGGGCTTCTCAGGTATCTTAAACTTTTCTGTCACTGCAAATATTTACTTTTGTCAAATATGATCTTTCTTTACTCTGGTTCTAAATGTCGTAGGTCAAGAAACACTCCTCATACTTGATGACCATTGAAATGTCAATTTTTGGAAGCATGTGCCTGTTGGCCAGTTTGTCCCAATCCCCTGATGGAGATGCTATGAGAAAGTATGGATTCTTTTACGCATGGACTCCTTTAACTTTGGTAAACCCTTTTATCCTTCGCATCCGTATGTGTTAACATGCTGCTGAAGTGTTAACTATGCTGCTGTGTAAAGTTTGTAGTTGATGTTGTTTTGGGCTTGTATTCTGATTTTTGATTAGGTGCATAAAATGATATGATAGTTATTTGACTTTTTTCTATTGTTGGTTTCTGAGACATTCTGGTATAAAAGCATGTAATCTAGATATTCACTTGTACTTGACTGAGATCTATCAAATTTTGAAGCGAACTATCTATTTTAGATGGTCAAGTTACTTGGAATCCATCAAATTCCATAAATTCACAACATAGATCAACATGTAATTAAAATCTCTTTAGTACAAAATTCTAAAGCTATTAGTTTTTGGTAGTTCATTTGCCATCGGTGTAAGTATATGGAGCACTTGTTATGATAATACGGGGATGTGCTATGTTATGATAAGTCAAGTAACTCGCCAATGTTCCGAATTCCGTACTGGATTTGCTAGAGTGAATAGATGAACTGCAGAGTTCTGCACGTCTAAAGTAATGGTCAAAGTATTTCCTCATGCTACATTTTTGCTATTTCATTCTTTTGCTATATGTTGAATGTTGATTGCCACTGCCTCCCACCATGTCTTCAAGGATAGTAAGATTGTCCTAGTTATTCCTATCCTCAGCTGTCCATTAGTGGCAGGTCTTAAGGTTGAGCCTAGATGCAGAAAGATCTGCCTTAATGCAACTGGATTGGCTAACGGCAAACCTGTGCTATCCTCATTCCCAAGTTTCCATTTTTATTGGAGAGTGAGGACAAGTAGAATTTGAATCTTATTCTGTTGCATGAACGGCATCCTTAATGTTATTTAAGCTAAGATCTTAATGGCACAGTATAATTGTGGACACGGCATATGTATTTTGAAAGTTTTTCTCTACTTTTTACAGGTCCCTATTGTAGCAAATGCTCTTGGTGGGATTCTTGTCGGTCTTGTCACAACTTATGCTGGTGGTGTCAGGAAGGTAAGTTTGCTTAGAAAGAAAAATACTTATTTGTATTATTGTTTTAGTAATTATTATTTTTATGATTTTTTTTGGATTATAGGATAGGTTGAGCAAATGGGAGAGATAGTTGAGATCGATCCTAGGACTTTGTCTAGGAAATGTAGTAATTAGATAAAATCCGATTCTCTTTTTTATGATTATTATTATTGGAAACAACCTCTTTGTTTTTACAATTTGTTCCTTTGACCCTCACCCCTGCCTTTGTGAAAGTCATTGTGGGACCCATTTATTGGCGTTGCGATAATGAAATGTTGCATGACTACTGTCATCTTGCCCTAGCATTGGTCTAGTTAATACACATAAATTTGGTTGATATAATCCTTCCCAGATTTGGAGTTGGCCTCAAGTTGTTTGTGATTTAATTTAAAAGGCATAGAAATTTTATTATGAGGGGAATTTATCTTGCCTTTTATTCAATACATATATTGATGATCCAACGTCTAGCTTCCTGTTTTTAAGTCGGCATGTCTTAATAGCCACATTTCACCATGAAAGATGGTTGTGCTTTGGCTTTCTGTATATTAGCGGCAAGTGCGTTTAGAAACCACATTAACGTTTTCCTATTGAACACATGCTTGATCGTATGTTTGCAGGGTTTTGTCATTGTGTCTGCACTACTTGTGACAGCCTTGTTGCAGTTCATTTTTGATGGGAAACCACCTTCACCATATTGCCTTGTGGCTCTTCCACTTGTGATTACTAGCATCTCGATATATCAGAAGTACCCTTACCGCGTCAAAAAGAAGAAAGCTTAGACCACAATCATAACAGGTCGGAGAAGTTCTTTTTTTTCGGTCTTCTTACCTCACTCGCATATGGTAGGTCTGTTAAAGAGTTTGCACCTGCAATCTAGGGTATTTATCTAGTGGGCGTGAGTTTTCATAGGTTAAAAACCGAGGTGTTGGCTCTTCTTTTCTTTCTTTTCTTTTACACTATTCGTTAACTATTGAACTAAGATATTGATCTAGCGAGCCATAGATGATGATCGCCTATTATTGAACGATGAATATCCTCCCCTGCGCAAGAATATAGAGTAGAGCGTCTTTTCTTAACGATTTGATGTATTCAATTTCTAGGCTTCATAATGGAAATGGGAACAAGAGATTTGTAACTAGTAATTAACTTACAAATGAAATGATTGCGTTCAATTACTGTTCGTCTTTTAAGTAAATATATCAACGAAAAAAGCTCCTTCTATTCTAATATGATGTTTCATTTATTTTGACATTATTTATCATTCACTTTTAATTTGTGTTGCATTCTTAAGATATATATAAGTTAATATATAGTCAAGTGAGATCTTATTTAATTTATCTTAATGTAATTTTTATTTATATAAACTTTTTACAATTTTTAACCAAATACGGTATATTTTTTTCTAATACATTCTTTTCCTATTTATCATGGTTGAAAACTTTTGAATTTTGTTAGTTAGTGTGTTATTATTATTTGAAGTGTCTATCATATAATATTAAGATATACTACACATAAATAAATTATGTTTCATGTTTTTAAAGTATTATTTGGAATATTGTACTATGGTAAATGTTTTTGATGTATCATTTAAAATAGAAAAAATTATAAATAACTATCAAATTTATAGCATATTTTGCAAAAAACTACATAATCTATAGTACCTTTTGCAAAAAACTACCTAATTTAATTTTTTGCAAAAACCTACCTTATATGATATTTTTGTTTTCGAAAAACTACAATTGACAGAAACCGTCAATTGATCTTCAAGTGAGGCATTGACCTTGCATGTAAGAGGCACATGACATTTTCCTTTCTCTGAATCGTTTCCTTCTTTGGTTTCTTCTCCTTCTCTTCTTCTACATTTCCATTTTCTTCTCCTTTTCATCACTCCCTTTTACTTTTCTCTTTCATGGATTTCATTTTTCTATAATTATATTTCTCCAAATAAGAGTTTGTTCTAAAATCTTTGTTTCTCTATCAAGAACAATCATCTTTGGCAAGAGGTTCTTCAATTGAGGCAATTTGTTCTAAAATCCTTTTCAATCTCTCTTCAATATTCATATATTTTTACATTTAATTTTAAGCAAATCCTAAAATATTAATATTTCTGGGTATAGTTGTTTGTAAGATATTTAGTTTTTGGTTACCCATGATTAATTCTAGGTTTATGTTCATCATTTTGAGACTAATCAAGCTAATTCAAAAACTTGAAGAAATTACTTGAAGTTTTAGAGTTCAAAAGTCACGAGAAAGAAGAACAATTAATGGAATTCCTTGGTCCACGAAATTCTCGTTGCAAAAGGAACTCCACACCCACATCAATCGAGCTTCGATTTTCATGTGGAAGGAGAAGATAGTTCAATTTGGGGAAAGAAATAGGGTTCTTAAGAATAGAAGAGGAAAGGGAAAATATTAGAGAGAAATCGCGTCTTAAAAGAGGAACAAATGCTGACTTAAGTAACTCAAGTGACCCCACGTGCTGGTCAAAATAAAATTTTAACGGTCAACATACGAAAACCGTCAAGTGGTAGCCTTTTGCAAACGTTTATGTCATTTAAGGTAGTTTTTTGCAAAAAAAAAAAAAAAATAGATTAGGTAGTTTTTTTGCAAAAGTTGCTATAGATTAGGTTGTTTTTTTTTTTTTTTTTTTTTTTTCTAATTTTTCCTTTAAAATATAGTACTATAGTTCATGCATTAGTATCTGATCATCTATTTTGATATACTATAAACATATAATTTTGAAATTATCTTTTGAAATATCGTACTATATTTCATACATCACCCTATTTATTACATAATGTATCACAACAGTTTGTCTTAATGATGAATAATTACAATGATTAATTTATGTGACAATTATGACTAAGTTATGCAAAAATATGTCTTAATCAGATGTGTTTTAATCAAATAATAAAAATGATTCTGGCAATTATAAGTGACTATAAATATTTGCTTATTTTTTCACACACACACACACACACATATATATATATATATATATATATATATATATGTATATGTATTGTTTTATAATAAATTATTTATTCCCTTTGATAATTATATTATCGTAACAAATACAAAGATTAAATAATTAGCTTTATAATGTAAACGAATTAATATAAAAATAATATCATTGTTCATATCAGTAAATATTATAGCATCCATACTTTACAGGAGAATCTATATGGTTTAAGATTAAAATAGTGCCTATGGACATCAACTATTATTTGTTTTTTTATATAGATTTATAGATCAAAAACGTTATAAAAGGGGATCCATATTAATATCAAACTTTTGTCTTATTAATTAAACTTATTAACTTATATCTCAAACTTCCATTTTATTGATCAAACTAATATGTATTTGACTTAAATTTATCTCAAATCTGAATTTGTCCTAATCTCACACTTTTGTTTTATTGACTAGGTTATAAAGACATTTTAATTTAATACAAAATGTGATACCCCAGATGTAGACTTAAAAAAGATTGATAGACTACTCATATCAACAAGATACATCTTATTTTTCAGAGTGTCTATTTGCTAAGAACTCCACGGTTAAGCGTGCTTTGTGGGGAGCAATATTAGAATGGGTGCTCTTTAGAAATGTTTCTCGGGTGTGCACGAGTGAGGCCAGTATATAGTCTTCATGAGTAGTCACCGGCGGTCTGATGGGTTGGGGTGTTACAAATGGTATAAGAGCAACCCTGTGACCGTGACTGATCATGTTATCAGTGCACCTAGCATGGAAAAAGATCTTGAAACTACGGTCCAACGAGAACGCTATATTCCTAAGTGGGGGTGAGTGTGATACCTCGGATTTAGATTTAAAAAAGATTTATAAACTACTCATATCAACAAGGTGCATATTCTTTTCTAGGAAACCCATTTGCTAAAGCCTCCACAATTAAGCGTACCTAGTGGGAGCAATCTTAGGATGAGTGACGTCTTGGAAAGTTTTACTGGGTGCACACGAGTAAGGCTAAAGTGCACTGAAAAGATGCATGTTGGTCTGTAGGGTCAATCTACAGTCTCCATAAGTCGTCATCGACAATCCGACGGCTTGGGGTGTCACACAAAAATTTGAAAGAGACAATTTCTTATTGAGTCTGTCAATAGGGTCGGCCCAAAAGCCAAAAATTAAAAAAAAAAAAAAAGTCCAGTCTTCTAAAAATTAAAGATGAAAAATCAATTTTGATCTTAAAGTTATCAATTTCAACTTAACGTAAACCGTAAATAGATCAATAAAAATAAATAATTTCAATTTTGACTAAAAAGTGATCAAATTTGACCTTAAACTAGTCAGTTTTTACATAAATATGGTTCTTTTTTTATAATTCAAAATTCTGTTTTCATAATTTCAGATTGAAGGTAATAAAATGACATTATTCACAATTTCAAACAACAAATGAATGGTCAATAACAATATTAATAGTAGTGTTAAAACATTGCATAGTACAAGTACTCATATTTGATGCAACATGATGCTTCTAATGAAACATAAGAGTGCTTTTACTCTTTAATCATCGATCAATAATAGTGGTATTGATCTTCCCTCACTAGTTTCTGTTCATAATGGACTTGGAAATAAAGTTGTAAGTGTAGCGTTTGCTTACCCTGGATATGAATGCGAAG
Source organism: Amaranthus tricolor (assembly GCF_026212465.1). Classification (NCBI taxonomy): domain Eukaryota; kingdom Viridiplantae; phylum Streptophyta; class Magnoliopsida; order Caryophyllales; family Amaranthaceae; genus Amaranthus; species Amaranthus tricolor. The sequence goes on from NC_080049.1 coordinate 18,293,400, forward strand.
AAAGGGTCGATCTTGAGTTATGTTTGTCAATTGATTCAATGAATGCTCTTGGAATTAACCAAGAGTATATGACTACTTTGTTATAAAAAATTTTAATTTTGATCAAAAAATGATTATTTCACATCTTAAAGTAATCATTTATGATCAGTTATAACTTATAAAAAAAAAATCAATTTTGGCCTTAAAGATATAAATTATAATCTTAAATAGATCAAGTACTAAGCGTATATTGAGAAAAATTATAATTGGGTTGAGTAAGCTATCTATCTCATATTGAGATTGTCGCTCCCAACAACCGCTGTTAATTTAAAGTGGAAATGGGTGATTATTAGATATGGATCCAAACCGAAATTCCATGAGTCCAAAAAATAAATTTGGTCCCTTAGAAGCAGGAAAGAAAAAAAGCTTTTATTAATAAAAAATTCCAAAAATAAGTGTTGGAATAAAATAATTTCCAAAATAAGCGCAATTTAACTGAATCTAAGATGAGACATTGCTCGCTTTTAGTAACAAGGGGCGCTTGTTGAGTTGACTTTTGACCCAATTAAGTAATCATCCCCGTTACTAACAGCGACAATACCTTCGCTAATCATCCCCGAAGAAGCAGGAGAAATTGTCGGGAGGATTAGGTAGAGAAGTAGTGCACTTCGCTAATATCCCAATCAAGCTTCTCATGCCTTCTACTTCACTAACATCAATGAAATGGCGAAATCTCTCAAACAATTCCTTCTGCAACCAAGGTACCAAACTTTCATCTTTGTTTCGGTTTTGAAACGAGGAAGTGGAAGACACTTGAAATACTGGAAGTGGAAGCGTTGTCAGAAACGGCGATTCGTGGAAGGAAGTAACTTGAATTCCTGCAACACAACACGTTAGCCTTGTCCGGGGGGTGATCTCCCGGAAAACCCCTCCGACGCTCAAGTTAGAACGTAAATCAGAGATTAATGAATAAAAGATTATAGATTGAATGCTGGAACAGGGATGTCGGGGTGGAGATTGCTTGTATTTGGGTAGGCTAATGAAAAGGAGTGAGTAAGGATATTATAAGGTTTTTTCTCAGATCTCCCCTTCCTCTCTGATAGTTGTCTCTATTTATAGTGGTAGGAAAGAAGTTACTTCTGAGAGGAGGTTGATTATCATGGGTAATAGTGGGTGGTTATCAGCACTAAAGAAGGGGAACCATAAAATGAGGAATGATGGGTAGTTGTCAAAAGGGAAGTTAGGTTAAGTTAAGGTATTTGGAGGTTATTAGCTTATGGCCTAATCAAGGAGGTTGGGGGATTCAAAAAAAGCCCATTGACCAAAAGTCAAGGTCAACCCGGAAGGTCAAGGGGTATTAAGGTAATATGACATTAATAATTTAAACAAATAAATAAATTAAACAAATGTTACTATGACAATCTTCATTCTTAAATTTTCTTTTTACTTATATTCTTTTTTTGCTTGATTAAGTTTTTCGATGATTTGAATGGAATTCAAATTGCGCTCAAAAGGATTTCACGGATTTGAAGTTGAGATAATAGAAATCCTAAATATGGAAGCACAGAATAAGAAAAGTGGTGGAAATCTTCTTGCTAAACGGCTAAACCTGATAATAAGAAAGCTTATGTAAATCTAAAACCTCAGCTTTCTATTTAACCTGATCTTTTTCCAATTAAGGCTATTGAGGAGGATAAAATAAAAAGGAGATGAATAAATAGTCTGAGACTACCTTTGTTTATGATTATGGTAATAAAAGGTCTCCACGGGCGAAGTAATTTGAAGGCCCTATTTGTTTTTGTAGTAATCTCTTAAAATGGGGCCTTTAATAATAATTTAAGATAATTAGTCAAAACATCACTTTTTATTGTGTAGTTAAACTAAAACATAAAACTCATATAATAAACATATTCTTGACTAAATGAACTTCTGACACTCTAATTTACAAAAACGAAAACACAAAAAACCAATTGTAAATTACCCTTAAAATCAGTAATAAAAATGAGTAATGACAAATAAAATCAAATAATAAACTCTACTTTCCCATTAACCAATTGTAAATTAACCTAAAAACTCAAAATTTTGATTTCTTACAGTAATATTGCATTAATTAAGCCATTAACCAATAAACACAAACCAAATAAGAAAGATTATATAAACAAAAAGAATCCGAATGATTAATTCTAACAATCAACAAAAAATTAAAACTTAATTAAATAAATAAGATACCTAGAGGCTGGAGTTGAAGATCTTAAGTAATTTTCTCTTTGCTAAATCAACATTAGGGTACGAGAAATTGTAAGAAAATAATTCTAACGGTTTAAGAATTGATTTCATAAAGAAAAAAGTTTTCCACCATCTAAAATAAAAGTTGATTAAAAAAATTACTTTAATGGAGAAATTAATGGAGTCTAGAAAAGAGGAAATGTTGGAAAAGTAAAGAAGAAAGAGGCGGGCATTAGGAATCAATTACGGGAAAGAATCTGAATGACATTAAACGCGTGGGCCCTGCTTTGATCATTTCCAAAATCAAAATATGCATTATTTCCAAAAACCAAAATATTTGTCACAATTGATTTGACAACTCATTTGAATGCATTGAGTTGTGTAATCCTATCTTCTTCAATAGTAACTTACTCGTACTTTTACTTGTAGCTTGCATAATATATACGTGCATCATCTTGTATTACTATGTACAATAAAAGGAGACAGATATATAAGTTTATTAATCCCTTGTACTACTTTTCTTCTTATATTCTACCTACTTTTTAACACGTTATCAGCACCATTTTTTTCGCTCTAAAAAATCCAAGAAGGTAATATTTTTTTTTCAGAACATTATAACACATTTTTTTAGCCACAATATGGACCAACAATCAAACGGTATCAATATTATTATTCAAGCTGTTACTAACACCGTTCTATACTTTATCCTTGAAGAAAATTGTATATTTGTTACTACCAACCCAGCTAGTAGTGGTTCAAACCAACTGCGAAGACATAATCCAAATAATACCCACGTAAATGAAAACCGATTGCCAAGTCCCAATAATGCAACTAATCCACCAGCACAACCACCTGCTAATCAGCCACCACAACCTACAGATAACCCACCAGTTCAACCTACTAATGATCCTACGGTCCCACAAGAAAGTAATAAAAGGAAAAATGATGAAGGCAAAGGAACTAGTAGTAAACGTTTTCAGACTATTAACTCATAAAATAATTTATTTTAATAATGTCGTTTAATCTTTATGTTCGTTTTTACTTTTTCAGCCGCCTATATGGACTGGGTAGTATTATTTTGTGATGACCACCTTTATGGACTGACTAATATAGCATTGTTATCGCCTTTATGGACGGTTTTATCTCTATTTATCTGATCATGTCGTCATATGATATGCATAAGTATTTGATTATTTTAGTCTATAAAATTATCTACATCACACTTTTATATTTATACATATATAATCGACTAATAAACTCATAAAATTTCATTTCACCCTAAAAAAAATAAAAAAATTAAGTCATTAGATTCTCATTTGTTTAGCACACATGATTACATTATCTCTACGTAACAAAGATTATATTCTTAACATAAAATATAAGTAAATCGTTAAGGGTTCGATTCTGAACCAAAATAAAAAATAAAAAAAATTTAATCTCTATTGATTTACCACATTTTTATTAATCTTTGAGATTAATTATGAAAATTGTATTTTTACCTCCTATAAATAGGGTATTCTACCCATCACAAACACACACACACACCACTCACTCCTTAAAAAAATACATCTACAAACTTGAAGATTAAATTTTTTTTTAACCCATAAATTCTTTCTTCCTCTCATTCTTCCTTCAACCATCCATGGAATACATCTACAAACCTCCACCTCAATCCAAATGCCGACAATATGAGTAAAATACTAGAAGCATTTGTTATCATTATGGGTTTAATTGTATTACTCGTAGCGCTAATGCTTTACCTTATTATCCAAAAATGAATTATAAATCTTGTATCTTTTTTAGCAATTTGTATTTTGTTTTATTATCTATTAATACTATCTACTTTATTTTTTTCGATTATATTATACTTTTATCTGAGAAATAAAGTCAGGGGGAGATAATACTAATATGCTATAATATCTCTAATGATACACAAAATCATTAAATTACCTTGTCATTTTCTCAATTGCAGAAAATAATGGCTGATCTCTGTAGACAGTGTTAGAGATGAGAACGACAACATGAGGGGGGGGTGTGAATTGTTGTTTTAATAAGTTTAAGTATTTTAGTTCTGTTTTTGCAGAATTAAATTGAAGAATTAAAACTTAAACTTAATGCGAAAAAGTAAAAGAGACAACACAATTTTACGTGGAAACCTTCTAGGCCTAAATAGAAGGAAAAACCACGACCCCTCGGGATTTCAAAACTCTCCAATATGTTTTAGGCAATTCGTTACAATTACATAAAACAACTTGCTTCGCTCGAAGCTTCTCTTACTAGACCAACTTCTCTTTCTCTTTCTCTTTCTCTTTCTCTTTCTCTTGCTTCACTCGAAGCTTCTCTCTTAGCTTTACTCAAAGCTATTCTCTTCTCTAGCTTCACTAGAAGCTTTCTAATTCTCCCCTATACTAACCCAAATCTAGTTACAACAAGTCTCTTAAAAACCCTTTACAAGGATAAATTCTCTAGAGATAAAATTAAAGAGTTGCACAAGAAAATATTATAAATTAGTTGGCAATTTTTAAACAAAATATTTCTTGTTAATTTTATCAATCTCTCGTATAAATTTTATAGCTCATACGCAGCAAAAATTGAGGAACAAACAAGTCCTCTATTTATAGAGTTTATTTAGCTAGTAAAAAGGAAATAACTACCCACTATTTCTTTATCCCTAAAATTAAGGAGAATAATATGGATATTAAATTACAAGGAAAACTCACGGTTAAACACTTGTAATAATTCTCATTGACAAAGGAGAAATAAGTGGAAGCTTGATACTTAAGCAAAAAGCTACGGTTCCCCTTTTCTAATAATAGACAAGTTAGTTTTTCATTAATTAGATCCAAAATAAAAGCCTATTTTTAAGGAGGAAATAAATATTCCACTCTTTTATAAACCACATGGTTATTTTTAGGGCGGTTATAAAATATTTTGCCAATTAACTTAATTATTAAATAATGCAACAAATTAATTTTAACTAATACATCAACTAAAAAATCAGAAAATATATTAATCAGAATTTTCCAGCAGACGTAACTTCTTGAGACTCCAGTCTGGGAACAATGTACAGTTTCCATTTTCTAGTAATGTTAGATCATCAAACTTGGGAACAGTAGACCTCTTGTCTACATTTGACATCCTAAGCGATATACCTTATCTAACTTCTTTGGATTATTTTGACAAGTACACGTTCATAGACTAAGTCATAGGCACTATCAACGATCCTTAACAAGATCGGATATCGACCTGCATGCAATTTCTAAAAATACATTTGTTTATATAAAGTGCAGTCGTCATCAAAACCTAAGAGCGCCAAGAATCTCAAAAATAGAGAATTCAATGCCTTGGAATTAACAGGAAACAATTTTATACAATGGGCTTCAGATGTCAAATTATATCTATTAAGAAAAATTTTATTATGCACAATAATTGAACTTAATCTTGCCGACAAAGGAAAGGTTATTGAAAGAGATCCCATAAAAATTGAGGAAGATAAGGCAAAAGCTGCATCAATTTTGAGACATCATTTAAACGACAGTCTCAAACACGAATACACCAATTATGAGGACCCAAAATTACTTTGGGAAGAGCTAAATGAAAGATTTGGCCATAATAAAAGTATACTTCTCCCAAAGGCCATCAATGAATGGCGAGAATTAAGATTTCAAGATTTTAAATCAATTAGTGATTATAATTGTGCCCTTCATCTGATAAAATCAAAATTAGTCTATTGTGGACAACTAATAACAGATGAAGAAATGATAGAAAAAACATTATCAACCTTTCACGTGAATAGCATTTTGTTACAACAATATCGCGAAAGTCGTTTCAAGAAACATCATGAATTGCTGAAGACACTTCTTGTTGCGGAACAAAATAATGAATTATTATTAAAAAATCACAACAGGAGACCTGTAGGGTCTATGCTTTAATGAGACAAATATGATTGAGAGGAATGTGCGCCATCGAGGTCGTGGGAACTATTTCATAAGAGGCAAAGGTCGGGGAAAATATCAAGAAAAGAGCGGCATGAATACTCTTGAACAAGGAAATTTCTATGGCCGTGGTCGTGGTCGTGGTCACGGACTTGGTCGTGGCCGCAACATGGCCACATTTATGAATCAAATATATTTGCCCCCGAAATGATAATTTTAAACAAGTCCAGAAACACAAAAGCACATGTAATAGATGTGGCATGACTGGACATTGGGGGCGAACTTGTTGTATTGCCAAACATTAAGTGGATTTATATCAAGCTTCCTAGAAAAACAAAGGAAAAGGGGCAGAAGCAAATTTTGTAAATGAAGCAAGTACATTTGGGCTGACCTTATATGTCTCCGATTTCTTTAATGAGGATGTGAGCCTCCACAAACTTGATCCCCAAGAAGAAGATAATTACATCTTTTGAGATGACTAGATGCATTTTCTGTTTCTCTAACTTGTTTTCCCTTCTTTTTTTTAATTTGATAAGTTGTAATTCTCTATTTATGTTTTTGTATTGAGTATTCTGGCTTTATATTAATAATAATTTTTTTTTCTTCTGTTGCCTTAGAAAAAGAAATGTCAGTAAATGGATCAACATTTCATTGCCTCCTGGACAGTGGAGCAACACATACGATATTGAAAAATCGAGAATATTTTTCAAACTTAAAATTGCTTTAGACAAATGTCAATACCATATCAAGAACAACAAAGTTAATTGAAGGCACTGGAAAAGCATGCATCATACTCCCTATGGGGGCAAAATTAGTAACAAATGATGCACTAAACTCGAGTAAATCTCGAAGAAATCTTATCAGTTTCAAGGCAATACGCCAAAACGGTTATCATATGGAAACCAAAACCACAAATGAGAAAGAATTCTTATGCCTTATAGCAAAAAGTAATGGCACAAAAATTATCCTTGAAAGGATGCCAACGTATTCATCGGGGTTGTATCTCACTCATATACGACCGATTGAAATAAATATGATAAGACTAGACAATAAAGAGCTATTCACTCTATGGCATGACCACTTAGGTCATCCTGGCACTGGGATGATGCATAAAATAGTAGAAAATTCAGTCGGGCGTCCACTAAAAAATATTAAGATTCTCCAGTCAAATGAGCTCTTATGCACCTCTTGTTCTCATGGAAAATTTATTACTCGACCAATTAATCCACCATGTGGGCCTTTTAGGTGCTTCATGGTCTTAATAGACGCTTCCACAAGATGGTCACATGTAAGCCTTCTATCAAGTAGAAACAATGCATTTACAAAACTTCTTGCACAAATCATCCAATTGAAAAATCATATTCCTGATTGTACAATAAAAAGTATTAGATTGGACAACGCTAGCGAATTCACATCTCAAACTTTTAATGATTATTGCATGTCAATTGGAATTAAAGTGGAACACCTTGTGCCACATGTTCACACACAAAATGGTCTTGCTGAATCCTTGAAAGTTAATAGGAGGTTGAATACTCTCTAGAGGGGGGGGTGAATAGAGAGTATGGGCTTTTTAAACTTTTCTGGCAGTTTGTCTCAAGAGTTTGAGGAGACTGTCAAAACTGTCTTCTGGAACAGTTTTGAGCCAATTCGAAAACTATAACGTATGTGCGGAAAAATAAACTTTAAAGTATAACACACGATATGTTAACGAGGTTCGGTTCTAACCAACCTACTCCCCGCCTATGGGTTCTCTTTCAACCCGTAGGATTTCAACGCCTTTTATTAATCCGACTTTAATACAACCAAGAAGATCTCACTATCTCCTCTCACCACGTTCTTCCCCTTGAAGAACCGTATTACAAGTCCCTTTAATAAAAGCAAAATCCCAAATCTCACAATAGAGATTCACAAGTTGAACACTTTAAAAAGTATTCTTGATTAGGCGTATTAAACTTAATCTAACTCTTTTTGAACTCTTAAGCCTATTACAAATGTAAGAGCTAGATGAACTAAGAATTACAACTCTTTAAACACTTAGAGAAATCTTAAATCAAGATAGAAAGTTGTAAGAAAAGGTGTATCAAGATGTTGTCTTAGTTCTGGACGGAAGCCTCATATATATAGTGTACGCCTCAACACATCTTCAAAAACAAGAAGGCTCCTATCCGTTATTTTCTGTTGACCTGGTCTTTCAGCGCCTGACTTCAAGATCTTGAGGTTATCTTCAAACTGACGTGTACTGACAGCTTAATAATAATTTCGTCATTGTGTTTGTAATTGTCCAATGCTATGCTGCCATGTTAGTACTTAAACAAGATATTGAATAATAAGCATAAACCAGATTTATCAACATTTAAATAACCATTTAAATTAATTCCTATTTTTTAGGATCGCTATTTACTATTTTTAGCATAAATTCAAATTTCATCCAAATAATAGTAAATCTAGATCTTGCTTAAATATAGCCGTGTACAATTAATAATAAAACATGTGTACCTTGTACTATATTTAATTATCAAATTGATTTTAACCATATATTTTAAATCTAAGTTTAAATATGAAATATTTAAACGTTAAGCAACAATGTATGACAAAATATTTAAACTTTATTCAAATAATATCCAATGTTAATTTTAATGAACCTTGACCTATTAAAATATTTCAAATATAATTTCAAGGAACATTGACCTATTAAAATATTTCAAATATAATTACGAAACTAACCTGATTAAGAACGTAATTATCTTCAAGACTTTGAAACACATTTCAGAACTTATAAAATCACTTTAAAATAAACTTAAGTTCTTTAAGCATATTCCATCGACTTCTTTCTTAAAAATATAAATCAAATGTGTATCAAATATGATTTTAAACTTACTTAAACAATTAAATGTAATTACTTAATTTATTTGTTTAAACAATATGTGTTTTGAATTATCATCATCCAAGAGAATTAAGTCTTTAATCTTTCCTTATTATTTAAGAGAGTTGAGTCTTCAATCTCCCCCTTGATGAAAGTCAAAACCATATTTACCTAAATCATATTTCTAAGTTATAATGAAATGAAAAGCACGAATAATAATAATATATAAAAACATTTTCGAGACTTTATCATTTTTCAGAAACATTCTTCAAGATTTTAAGAACAGTTTCAAAACAGAACAGTATTATATCATATTATTACAATCATTGTTTATGTAAACAAATATCCAATCATAATACATGCAAATATGATAGTCATCAATATCATTTCAAAGACTTTATTATTAAAGACATGATTATCCAGTTATGATTATGAATAATAATCTATAATGCGCAATCAAATATCAAGTTATGCAACTAAATTTTCATATCTCCCTTAAACATATACATTATGTCTCCCTTAAGCATGAATGTTAAGCATACAGAACAATTTATCAGAGCAAAACATTTAAGCAAAACATTTAACAATTTTTCAGAACATAATATATCAGAACATGTATAAGCAAGCAATCATGCGCAATCAAGCAAAACATTATCAAAATATAAAGCAAGTAGAGCAAGTGAGTATAGCATGCATACATACATACATACATAATATACATATATATTTCTCCCCCTTTTTGACTTTCATCAAAAAGTAAACAAGGAGTTATAAAATGTTGGGATTATCAAAAGAAAATATTGTTTGCCGAAAAGAAAATATTGTTCATCAAAGCCATAACATGCATAATCAACAAAAATTACTTCCTAGACCTTCTCTTCCTTTTCTTGGAAGGTTTGGATTGTCCAGGGGTAATTGTTTCATCAACGGTTGGATTAATTGTTTGGATTGGAGTGGTCTCAGCAATATTCACATCAATATTTTGACCCTCACCAGTAACTTCATCATCTCCATTCTTTTCACCCTCTTTATCCTTCTCCTTAGTCTCAGCCTCTTGAGGTACAGCAGCATCACCATCATCGACCTCTTCTTCTACTACCACATCTTCTACTACCATTCCCTTCATTTCTTTCATAAAAGAGTCTAACAGAAAAGTAAGAGTAGACACTTTATCATGTAATGCCAGTAGGGAAGATTTCATTTCACCAACCTCCAAATCTAGAGACTGAAGTCGGGAAAGAGTGGTGTGTTCCTTGATATGAGGTTCAAGACGTGTAAGCCGCTTACCATGAATCTTTTGAAGATCCTCTTTATCAGTTGAAGACAAATTTGAGTACAACTCATATTTGCCATCCACTTTGAAAATACCAAGAGGCGGAAGAATTTCAGTAGATAATGAAATTGGACCAGAACAATCCACTTCCTCTAAATCAGAGAGTAGATTAAAATGATCAAAGATCAATGTTAAAAGATTGGCATAAGGAAGAGAGCAATTGCGAGAATGTGAGCAACAAAATCGCATTGTGGAGAAAATAATAGAAGAAAAATCAACATTTTTCAGAGAAGCAATCTTCCACATCAGTATAAGATGAGCATCAGTAACCAATTCACAAGAAGTGTTGCGAGAGAAAACGGTTCTTACAAGAATGTAGTGTAACAATTTACCATTTAAATTCAAAGCATTATGTGTTAACTGTTTAGTAGAAGAGAAATCAGAATAAGATTCAAGTATGAACATATCCCTAGCATTTTGTAACGCCAAAATATTAGGAGTTTGATCATCAGATTTATGAGAAAATTTGAAAATGTCATTCATTAGGGTTTTTGAAATTACAATCTCTTGACCCTTAACAAAACTTCTTAAAGCATGTTCTCCTTCAATCATAACAAAAGATAAGTTTGAATAGAAAACTTTCACAAGAGTTGGATAGGTAGTAGAACCAGGACTTAATAACATACCAGGAGTAGATTGAATAAAAACAGAGATTATTTCAAAGTCTTCAAACAGAAAGAAATTATAATCAAGTATATCAACAAAGGAAAGTGATCTTTGTCGAAAAATATCAACCCATCTCCCATAAGCAGTATGATTTTCGAACCATTGTTTAGGAACATCAAAAGTGTGTAATGGTGAAACAACAGGGGTTATAGGTTCAGCCATTTGTGATTTAGATGATTCTCCTTTTTCGGATTTTGAAGAGGATCTACTCATCCTTCTTTTAGGTGCCATTGAAGTTGAATTTGAAAAGCTTGAAAGGGAAAGTGAAAGAGACGGTTTTGAGAGAAAATCAGAAAAAGATTTTGTGAGTAAATGAATGAGTAAAGCGTTTTACTCTCTTTTAAAGGAGTATAGTACATGCATTTGTACTTTCATTAAATTGATTGATTTGACAACACAAGAGAATGCAAAGGGTGTGTGTGTGTGTGAAGCTTGACCGGTTTGTGCATCATGGTGAACAAGCATTTGATTTTGGTTTTCAACCGTGAATATGTGGAAATACAATTATGAGATTAATTGAATTTATTAACCAAAATAATGAACTTTGCATAGATGATGTTCACAACTAATCGAAACAAACAATTTTGTTTTAAAATAATTAAATATCCTTTATTAATTAAAGGTATTCAATTATAAATCCCATATTTATAAAACAACTAATTTTTAAGAAATTGAAATCAAATTTTCAATTCTTAAATTTATGCATAAACACATATATGATCACAATAATACGTAATGCTCCCCCTTAATACATACTTGGTATTTAAGTAATTATCGTTTCAATCCTTTTACTCATATGCCATTACTCTTTGATAATACTCCCCCTTAATTCATGCAACGTCATTTAGCATGCCAAGTTCCATACGTATATAAGCAAAACGATCAGCACTTAAAGGTTTTGTAAATATATCCGCTAATTGATTTTCAGTAGATATAAAAGATAAAGAAATATTACCTTTTTCAACATGATCCCTTATAAAATGGTGACGTACCTCAATGTGTTTTGTACGAGAATGTTGCACAGGATTCTTTGTAATACAAATTGCACTTGTATTATCACATCTTATTGGTATGCCTTTGAAATCAATTCCAAGGTCTCTAAGTTGTTGAGCAATCCATAAGATTTGAGAGCAACATGCACCGGCAGCTATGTATTCAGCTTCAGCTGTAGATAAAGCAACTGAATTTTGCTTTTTAGAATACCAAGAGATCAATGAATTTCCTAAGAACTGACACGATCCTGAGGTGCTTTTTCTATCAACTTTATATCCAGCATAATCAGCATCTGAAAAACCAATTAAACTAAAATTTCCACAGCTAGGGTACCATAGACCAAAGTCTTTAGTCCCATATAAATATCTAAAGATTCTCTTAACTGCTGTTAAGTGAGATTCTTTTGGGTTAGCTTGAAAACGAGCACATAAGCAAACACTAAACATGATATCAGGACGACTAGCAGTTAAATACAATAAAGAACCAATCATACCTCTATAAGTCTTTTGATCAACACTCTTACCATTTATATCTTGGTCCAAACTTAGTGTTGTACTCATAGGCGTATTAACTTCTTTACATTGATCCATATTGTACTTTTTCAATAAATCTCTAACATATTTACTTTGACAAATAAATAAGCCATCTTTCTTTTGCTTTATTTGTAGTCCAAGAAAGAATGTTAAGTCTCCCATCATGCTCATTTCAAACTCTTTGCACATAATCTCAGAAAATTCCTTGCACAAAGAATCATTAGTAGCTCCAAACAATATATCATCAACATATACTTGAACAACTAGAATATCTTTTCCTTTAGTTTTAATGAAAAGAGTTTTATCAATTTTACCTCGTTGAAATTCATTTTCAAGTAGATGTGAGCTAAATCTGTCATACCAAGCTCTTGGAGCTTGTTTCAAGCCATATAATGCTTTATTTAGTTTGAACACATGATTAGGTAGATCAGAATTTTCAAAACCGGGTGGTTGTTTAACATATACTTCTTCTTGCAAGTATCCATTTAAGAATGCACATTTAACATCCATTTGATATAGTTTAATATTCATGTATGAAGCAAAAGCAAGCATAATACGGATAGATTCTAACCTTGCCACTGGTGCGAAAGTTTCATCATAATCTATTCCTTCTTCTTGATTATAGCCTTGAGCTACCAGTCTTGCTTTATTCCTTACAATATCTCCATCCTCATTGAGTTTATTTCGAAAGACCCATCTTGTTCCAATAATAGTACGATCTGGAGGTCTTTCAACTAGATCCCAAACTTTGTTCCTTTCGAATTCATTTAATTCATTTTGCATTGCAATGATCCACTCTGGTTCTTGTAATGCTTCTTTAACATCTTTAGGTTCTATGAGAGAAACAAAAGCAGAAAATGCACATAGATTCTTAAGAGAGGATCGAGTTTGCATACCTTTGTTTGGATCACTTATAATATTCTCTGGAGGATGTTGATATGACTTTCTAGTTCTTCTTCGTAGTATGGATGGTGTGTTTTCATTTAATGAACTTGTACTTACTTCATTTGAGGTATTTCTAATTGGTGTACCCAAAACAGTATGTTCAGGAACTATCTCAAGATCTTGAGGTTGGGTCTCAAGATCAGACTGTGAGTCTTCAATGTTAACAACCTGTTTTCCATTATCCTCAATACTTTGTATGGTATCCTGCATATTAACCTTTTTAACTGCATTAGCATTTTTAATATCCAGTTCATCATCACTTAAATCATCAAAATGTTTATTAAGGTTTAACTCTTTAAAACCTTTACTTAAAGTTGCATTTTCGGATTCATCAAAAACAACATGTATACTTTCTTCAACTATACCTGTACGTTTGTTCAGCACTCGATAAGCTTTACTATTAAGTGAGTATCCAAGAAATGTACCTTCATCACTTCTAGCATCAAATTTTCCTAAATTATCTTTACCATTATTATGAATAAAACATTTACAACCAAATGGTCTAAAGTATGCTATATTCGGTTTTCTTCCTTTGAATAACTCATAAGGAGTTTTCTTAAGTATGGGTCTTATAAGACATCTATTTAAGACATAATTAGCTGTGTTAACAGCTTCAGCCCAATAGTGTTTAGCTAATCCATTTTCAATAAGCATTGTTCTTGCCATCTCTTCTAAAGTTCGATTTTTCCTTTCAACTACACCGTTTTGTTGAGGTGTCCTAGGAGCTGAAAAGTTATGGGTTATACCATATTTTTCACAAAAGGAGTCAAAGCCTAATTGATCAAACTCTCTTCCATGGTCACTTCTAACCGAGACTATTGGAAGGTTCAGTTGAGTTTGCATCTCTTTACAACGTCTTGAAAACGGTTTCAAGGCTTCACTTTTATCCTTTAGAAAATCAACCCACGTAAATCTAGAATAATCATCAACTATAACTAGGATATAAGATTTACCGCTTATGCTCCGTACACGCATTGGTCCACATAAATCAATATGTAATAGTTCACATGGTCTTGATGTACTTACCATTTTCTTCGGTTTAAATGAACTTCTTACTTGTTTACCTTTAATGCATGCGTCACAAATAGAACATTGTTTATAGTCAAGAGCTGGAAGTCCCTTAACTAAATCTTTACTTACCAACTTCAGCATGGTGTGAGTATTGATATGGCCAAGACGTCTATGCCAAAGTTTTGGATTATCTGTAATAGCTTTCAAACACTTGAAATTTTGCACTGCAATTTCGTTAGTATGTAAAGCATAAACATTATCATTTCTAAGAGCAGTAATGAGAGTATCTCCAGTATTAGGATTTTTAACAACACATTTTTCTTTGTCAAAAATTACTTCATTACCTTTATCACATAGTTGAGACACACTTAGCAAATTAAATTTTAGACCTTCAACTAAATAAACATTGTCAATAGTTTTAGATGGATTCTTACCAATTTTACCAACGCCTAAAATTTTGCATTTACCTTTATCTCCTAAGGTGATTGAGCCATTGCATTTTTCTTTAATTTCAGAAAATAAAGATTTTTTACCACTCATATGCCTCGAGCATCCACTATCTAGAATCCATTTTTGTTTATCCTACAAAACAAAAGAAAATAACCTTTCTCAACCTTACTTGGCTATCCAAGTGACAAATTTGGAACCATATTCGGGATAGACCATGTTGGGTGGTCTTGTTCCTTTAGGAACCCATATTTGCTTTATCTGTTCACGTAATTCAAAAGGAAAGGAATTCTTGATAATATAATCATCTTTACGTCTGTAAGGACATGCAAATCTTATATGTCCTTTTTTGCAACAAAATGTGCAAGTAGGAGTACGTTTATGTTTATTTGCACCTTTTACAAATGTGGTTTTACTCTTATAGTTATGTGTAACATGATTATAACCAATACCACGTTTATCACTAGTTGATTTTTGTTGTGTAAGCATTTTAGTGAGTTTAGATTCAGACTCATTAAGCTTGTTTAATGCTTGTAGATTTTTCTCAGATTCCAGTTTCAAGGTTTTGATCCTGGCTTCAAGATCATTGTTCTCATTTTTAAGATCAATAAGCTGTTTAGTCTGACTGAAATTCTGTTCTTTCAAGACCTTGACAGTCTTTTCAAGATTTGATTTTTCAGCCTTTAGCGAATTATTTTTATTTATAATTTCTTCACAACCTTCAGCATAATGACGTATTCGATCTTCCAAAGTGTTTTTCTCATCTTTTAAAATTTTCTCAATTTGAAACATATTTAGGAGTGTTATAACCAATTCATCTTTTGTGCATGTGTTAAGATATTCACGTACCTCTTTGTGATTTTGATCTAAATCATCATTGTCATCATTATCAGCCATAAGACATACATGAGCTTGTCCATCTTCATTTTCAGATTCGGATGATACTTCGGAATCACTCCAAGTTGCAACCATCGCTTGTTTGTTTTTGTTCTTTTTGTAGGATTGCCTTTTCTTCTTAGGACAGTCCTTTACGATATGTTCTGTAGAACCACATTCAAAACAAGCAAGTTTGTTAGTCTTAAAATTTGAATTAGAATTAGAAGACTTACCTTTATTTCTGGATTTAAATTTCTTAAATCGTTTTCGCATCTTCATAATTCCTTCAAGACCTTTTGTAATTAACGCAAATGGATCTTCCTCATCATCGCTATCTTCACTATCACTTGAGGATTCATGATGTTTCTTTGCCTTTAATGCAAGATTTTTCATGGAAGGTATTATATCATTATCTCCATCATCATGTAGGGTAAGTTCGTGAGTTGTGAGTTTTCCAAGGAGATCGTCAAGCGATAGAACTCTCAAGTCTTGAGCTTCCTCTATGGCGGTGACTTTTGGACCCCATTTGGATCTTGGAAGACACCTTAAGACCTTCTGGACTTTTTCTGCATTAGTAAAAGTTTTTCCAAGAGAATTCAAACTATTAGTAATCAAAGTAAAACGAGTAAACATTTCATTTATATTCTCATCCTTTTTCATCTTGAACATTTCATATTGATGCATGAGGATGTTGATCTTTGTTTCCTTTACTTGACTTGTTCCTTCGTATGTCACAACCAACTTGTCCCATATTTCTTTAGCACTTGTACATGAAGAAACTCGATTGAACTCAGTACCATTCAAAGCACAACATAATTGATTCATTGCTCTATAGTTTTTGGAAACCCATTCCAAATCTGTTTGTGAATATTCGGACTCGGACTTTATTACATCATTTCCTTGAGCGTCCTTTTTCATGGGAATCTTAGGTCCTTTAGTTATGATCTCCCAAAGCTCCATATCTTGATCAATCACAAACATTTTCATCAAAGTTTTCCAATGTGAGAAATTTGTACCGCAAAACAAAGGAGGTCTTGAACACGAACGACCTTGAGCAAACAACCCTTCTCCTATTGGATCCATCACAAGATATTAATCTTTTTGTGTGAAACTTAGCTCTGATACCAAATGAAAGTTAATAGGAGGTTGAATACTCTCTAGAGGGGGGGGTGAATAGAGAGTATGGGCTTTTTAAACTTTTCTGGCAGTTTGTCTCAAGAGTTTGAGGAGACTGTCAAAACTGTCTTCTGGAACAGTTTTGAGCCAATTCGAAAACTATAACGTATGTGCGGAAAAATAAACTTTAAAGTATAACACACGATATGTTAACGAGGTTCGGTTCTAACCAACCTACTCCCCGCCTATGGGTTCTCTTTCAACCCGTAGGATTTCAACGCCTTTTATTAATCCGACTTTAATACAACCAAGAAGATCTCACTATCTCCTCTCACCACGTTCTTCCCCTTGAAGAACCGTATTACAAGTCCCTTTAATAAAAGCAAAATCCCAAATCTCACAATAGAGATTCACAAGTTGAACACTTTAAAAAGTATTCTTGATTAGGCGTATTAAACTTAATCTAACTCTTTTTGAACTCTTAAGCCTATTACAAATGTAAGAGCTAGATGAACTAAGAATTACAACTCTTTAAACACTTAGAGAAATCTTAAATCAAGATAGAAAGTTGTAAGAAAAGGTGTATCAAGATGTTGTCTTAGTTCTGGACGGAAGCCTCATATATATAGTGTACGCCTCAACACATCTTCAAAAACAAGAAGGCTCCTATCCGTTATTTTCTGTTGACCTGGTCTTTCAGCGCCTGACTTCAAGATCTTGAGGTTATCTTCAAACTGACGTGTACTGACAGCTTAATAATAATTTCGTCATTGTGTTTGTAATTGTCCAATGCTATGCTGCCATGTTAGTACTTAAACAAGATATTGAATAATAAGCATAAACCAGATTTATCAACATTTAAATAACCATTTAAATTAATTCCTATTTTTTAGGATCGCTATTTACTATTTTTAGCATAAATTCAAATTTCATCCAAATAATAGTAAATCTAGATCTTGCTTAAATATAGCCGTGTACAATTAATAATAAAACATGTGTACCTTGTACTATATTTAATTATCAAATTGATTTTAACCATATATTTTAAATCTAAGTTTAAATATGAAATATTTAAACGTTAAGCAACAATGTATGACAAAATATTTAAACTTTATTCAAATAATATCCAATGTTAATTTTAATGAACCTTGACCTATTAAAATATTTCAAATATAATTTCAAGGAACATTGACCTATTAAAATATTTCAAATATAATTACGAAACTAACCTGATTAAGAACGTAATTATCTTCAAGACTTTGAAACACATTTCAGAACTTATAAAATCACTTTAAAATAAACTTAAGTTCTTTAAGCATATTTCATCGACTTCTTTCTTAAAAATATAAATCAAATGTGTATCAAATATGATTTTAAACTTACTTAAACAATTAAATGTAATTACTTAATTTATTTGTTTAAACAATATGTGTTTTGAATTATCATCATCCAAGAGAATTAAGTCTTTAATCTTTCCTTATTATTTAAGAGAGTTGAGTCTTCAATCCTTAATTAAAAGATTGCAATTAATTGCAAGACCACTTCTAATGAAATCAAAATTACCATCATCGGCCTGGGGTTATGCAATATTATATGCAGCATCATTGATTAGGCTAAGACCTACAGCTTATCATAAATATTCGCCAATACAATTAGTAGCGGGTCATGAACCTAATATTTTGGATGCGCTATATATGTGCCCATTGCTCCTCCTCAACGTACAAAATGGGTCCACAAAGAAGAATGAGAATATATATCGGTTTTGAATCTCCATCAATCATTCGATATCTTGAACCATTAACTGGTGATCAATTCCAAGCTTGATTTGTTGATTGCCACTTTAATGAGAAAAATTCCCATCCTTAGGGGGAGAGAATGTGGACTTACAGAAAAAAATTATGAAACTTATTTGGAAAGCAACACATTTAGAATATTTAGACCCAAAAAAAAAAATCATGTGAACAAGAAGTACAACGAATTGTTCATCTACAAAGTGTTGCTAACCAATTACCTGATGCATTCACAGATACTAAGAACGTTACAAAATCACATATACCAGCAGCAAATACTCCTGCTTGAATAGAATTTCCAGATGAAAAGGCAAAAAGTGATGAAATTGTTGTGCAAAGAAAGCGTGGAAGGCCACTTGGTTCAAAATATTTAAAACCAAAAAAATTGAGAAAACAAGAAGGTGCACCAAATGATGCTCAAAATGAAAGTGAGAATAAAATAGAAAATCAAGATATCTCCGATAATGAAAAAGAAGAAAATGAAAATAATGAAACCTCAATAAATTATATTTTCTCCAAGAAAATATGGAATCGAAAAAGGATCATTCCAAATAAAGCCTTTGCTTATTCCATAGCTATTGATATAATAAATGATGAAAATGATCTTGAACAAATGTCGATAAATGAATGCAGAAAAAGACCTGATTGACCAAGATTGAAAGAAGCAATTGAGGTAGAGTTAATATCATTAGAAAAAAGAGAAGTTTTTAGGCCAATTTTACAAACTCCAAAAGGCGTAAAACCCGTAGGCTTCAAATAGGTATTTGTAAGAAAAATAAATGAGAAAAATGAAATTGTCAGATACAATGCAAGACTTGTAGCCCAAGGTTTTTCTCAAATGCCAGCAATTGATTATGAAGAAACATATTCTCTAATAATTGATGCAACCACACTCAGATTTTTGGTAAGTTTAACAATTTCTCAATGCCTACACATGAGATTGATGGATGTCGTAACTGCATATTTATATGGGTCACTTGACACAGACATCTATATGAAGGTCCCTGAAGGACTAAACTTACCCATAAAGAATGTACCTAAAGTAATGTTTTCCATAAAATTAAAGAGATCATTGTATGGATTAAACCAATCTAGGCGAATGTGGTATAATCGTTTGAGTGAATATCTTATGAAAGAAGGATTCAAAAATAACCAAATTAGTCCATGTGTATTCATCAAACGATCTCAATCGGGTTTCGTAATAATTGCTGTGTATGTAGATGACTTAAATCTGATTGGAACTTCAAGAGAAATTGAAATAAAAGCTAAATATTTGATGAGGGAAGTTGAGATGAAGGATTTAGAAAAAACTAAATTTTGTCTTGGACTACAAATTGAACATTTGAAAAATGGAATATTTGTCTATCAGAGCAATTATACTGAGAAAGTTTTGAAACGGTTTTACATGGACAAAGCTCATACACTAAGTTCCCCAATGGTGATATGATCACTAAACATAAAGGATGACCCATTCCGCCCACAAGAAGAAAACGAAGAAATTTTAGGCCCTAAAGTGCCGTACTTGAATGCTATTGGTGCTTTAATGTACTTAGCAAATAATACAAGACCTGATATAGCATCTTCTGTAAATTTGTTAGCTAGGTATAGTAATGCACCAACAAAAAGACATTGGAATGGGATAAAACATTTTTGATACCTAAAGGAAACTATAGACCTTGGATTATTTTTATAGTCAGGAAATGATGCCATACTTACTGGATATGCTGATGCAGGATATCTAAGCCAAGTCACAAACTGGATATGTATTTACATATGCAAGAACCGCAATATCTTGGAAATCAACAAAACAAACTCTAACGGCTACATCCTCAAATCATGCAGAACTTATAGCTTTATATAAAGCCAATCGAGAGTGTGTATGGTTGAGATCCATGATCGGCAAACTCCAAGAAGATTGTGGTTTTAACGATACAACTAGGGCACCAACTACAATTTATGAAGATAATGATGCATGTATCAACGAAGTCAGAGAAGAATACATCAGGGGAGATAGAACAAAACACTTGTCACCAAAATTATTCTTTGCACATGATCTACAAAATGATAAAAAGATAAAAGTCCAAGAAATTCAATCCTGTGAAAACCCCGCTGATTTATTCACAAAGTCACTTTCGTCAAAACAATTCGAGTATTTGATATGCAAGATTTGGGATGTGCTGATTTAAAGACATATGTTAGTTTCAGGGGGAGAAATATGCTCATTTTATTTTTTATTCCTTTGATCAGGTTTTTATCCCACTGGGTTTTTCCTGATAAACGTTTTTAATGAGGCAGTTTTAGGACTATAAATATCATAATAAAATTCCCACATATATGTAATGCATTCAAGGGGAAGTGTTACAATTGATTTGACAACTCATTTGAATGCATTGAGTTGTGTAATCTTATCTTCTTCAATAGTAACTTACTTGTATTTTTACTTGTATCTTGCACTATATATATGTGCATCATCTTGTATTACTATGTATAATAAAAGGAGACAGATATATAAGTTTATCAATCCCTTATACTACTTTTCTTCTTACATTCTACTTACTTTTTAACAATATTATCTTTGTTAAGATCCGAACCCTGGTCTGTATGTTTAACATGTAGGACTCTTACCAACTTCTTCAATAATATTTTCTTTTATTAATTGCACAATTTAATATTTGAGGCCCCTTATTTTTAGGGGCGCTAGACGGTCGGCTACCCGAAATGGGCTCAAAACCGGGCCTGAAGGTCTCATTGGCTTGAAAATGATCACCGTGTCTATAATACACCTTGTCTAATGAGACGGAAAAATTTTCCTTGGTTTAGCCCGAAGAAGTCCTGTACGGGTGCCAGTGTCGTCTCTAACATTTTGAGGGCCTAGGTGAAATCATATAATGGGGCGATAAAGAACAATAGTACAAGATAATAAAAAAAATTTCATTCATTGAACCACAAAATGTTTTGATAATTTACAATTCCAATTGCACTTTTTTAAAAAAAAAAAAACTCAAAAGATAAAAAAATTTGAGTTGTGCTGGCTTTTTGAGATGCAAAATTATTATTTAGAGTATCAACATCAATCCTCTCCAAAAATTATTTCTCTATTGATAATTGCAAGGTTATTCAACCATCTTGTGACATTGATGAAACTTCCTTCGGCTAATGTCACAACCATCGAAATTGTTAGAAATATTCTATAAGCAATCAAAGCATTTTGATAACAATCTTTAGATTTGAAAAACTCAAATATTTTAGTGGCTAACATTACATTATTTGACAAACTAGATTGCTGCATTTTCAATTATGAGGTAAAGGATCATTTTATTTATATCTTAATGAGAAAAAGTAGAGTGAAAAGTAACAAAACATTCTCTGAACTCCTCTTCATCTAATTGAAAGGTTTCTATTCGCTCAAATTTATTTGCCAAAGTAATAGTCATATCCATAACTACCAAAAAAATACTCAATCCCAAACAATTCTTCAGGTGACTGCTTTTCTTCGTTGTATAAATCATTTTTACCAAAATGTTTTTTTCTAATAACATGATGCTTTGTTAGAAGCAATGCTTAAATTTGAATCCCTTATACTTGAAAGCTTGCAAGGTTCCTCTCTCACAGTAGAAGAGGAGAGAACATTATCATGTTGTAGATGTAGAGTTACTCCTGCTCAATTGGGCTTTGGATGATACTTTACTTTCATATATTTACAAAAATTTGATGGTGAAAGGGGTTATTCTCATATATATGACGCATAACTAAGAATGGTGCGTATGAGATACATTAATGAATAACAAAATAAGCTGCTGGACAGTAAGCTATTTTACACAGTTACACTATTGTATCTTAAAACTCCAAATTCAGAATTTCTTTTTGCGCTTCATCATCTGAGTAACACTACCTTTTGGATTCTTTTTTTTTTTTTTCTTTTCTCATGTGCACAGTACTCTGTAGACATATTGTTTCCTTTGGCTTTGTTCACTTCCATAAATGAGATTTAAATTCTTTCCGGTGATGGGCTCATGGATTGTGTCTGATCTGAAGTGAACCATTTGGGTGATAGCTATGCTGATTGCTGATTATATCTTGATTTTGGTAACAACTTTCACACGTTGGAACTGTCTTAATGATTTCTTAGGGAATGGATTGTCTTCTTCTTATGTGAGGTGTGCTGCCCCCTTGGTTGTGTGTTTCATGTTCTTCATTGTCTGCCTCAACCTTTTCGCTGAAATAAGATATGTTTTTAATCTTTTTCCAACTAAAAATCCAGTTTGAGTTACTCCGTTGCTTATTGACCTGCTTTATATACTCTGTTTGTAGCTCAGTGTAGTCTCTCTGCAACTCTAACATCTTTTCTTTCACCTTCTCAAGCTCAGTTCTTAAAGTCTTCATCTCTTTCTTTGTAGATGACCAGCTTTCATCCTCTTCAAGTGTATTACCTCCAATTTTTTCTTCCTTGCTTTGCATTGCACTCCTCATCTTCACTTGCTCCGAGAAGAGCACCTGTTAAATATGTGCATTGGTACATATGTTTGATGTTGCTCAGTAAACATGTTTCCTGTCTTAAGCTTTTAACTTTTATAATAATTAAACAGCTGAATGGGTCGCTTGTTTTTTAAAGTTTTCTTCTGCTAGCATCTTAAGTGTATGCATGGCTGTTGGTGTGATCTTGTAGCTTTCTTTTGGATCCTTGCTGTGGGTTGAAGGGAAGGAATTAGAACACCGGCAGTCCGGCACTATTGTTATGTGATATTCATTGGATATTTTGGGATTTTTTCGGAGGGGGAAAAAGAAGATTTGCATGCATGCATTGCCCCTGATTTCGCTGGTGATAAATCATGTGGACTGACCCTGTTCTTGCGAACAAGCTGATGATAATGCATGATGGATGGTTGTTATTTGCAAAATGTGAGACAACTCTGCATACATATTTTTGAATTTCCTTTTTGGCAATAAAGTTTTCCGCAAAGTGTAAAGGGTGAACTAACTGGACGAGAGCAAAAAGTATTACCTGTATAACAATTTTTAAAGGCAGTCGATCATTCTGTGCAACATGCATGCAAGCATCAAGTGATAGCTTCTGGCAATTCATGATCCTGCACAGCTTTCTTCGCTCTTGCTCTGAAATTGAAGGGTGCGTCTGATGCAATGATTGTATAAGTTGACATAAAAATTGCTACTCATTGAATATTATCCATTAGTAGTGGCTGCAATGCTTACCTTTAGATATGTATCAATTGCTCTATATAGACCATCATGGCATAGTCTGGCATTCACTGGCAATGCTTCGGCTATAACTTGAAACTTAGATATGGTGAGATTTGGATCTGTTGCAATTTCCGCCAAGTAGTTGTCTAGGAGCTTGCTGACTTCCAGATATTCGTGTGTCATTTGCTGCTGCTGCTGCTGTTCTTGGTGTTCGTGCATCAGGAAGTATTCCACTATTCTCTGCACACTGTCTATGTTGTGCATTGTTTTTTCTTCTGATGAACTGTGTCAAAGATTCATATAATTATGTTATGCAATTGCATTTATCAATTTAGGTGTTTCTCTAATAATGCAAGGTAAATCAGTAGGGAATCATGAAGCTGTTTAGGCTCATTTGTAGTGAGTTGAAGCAATATGTATGTGTGCACACAGCTATTTTTCATAAGATTTGACTTAAATGTCTTGAGTATACTTGTACCGCTTTGTGCAAATTAGAATTCGAGTATTCTGGTCACAATTCCATATGAATGTTAGGTGGTTTTTTCATTCTCGGATTCTGGTGAATCATGATTTGAAATGCTTGATTTTTACTTGTACAAAAACATGAGTATATAAGCTGGTTTTTTGGTGAAGAAAAACTTGTATTAGGTGGTTTTTTGCAAAGTGTGTTGTGTGTACAATATTTTTCCTCTTCAAGTGTACCATATTCCGTTATGGAAAATTTCTAATAAGTGCATCTTTATTTATACGGATACTCTTTGGAGTGTAAAAGATTATATACTCAATATAGAATGGTAGTGAACTCACTTTATAAGCATCCCTTGGTCTCTGTTACCGCATCTTGGAATGAGGATATCTTGCACGTTGGCATCTTGCAAGACTAACCCTACTCTTTTCTCTAGCTCTGATAGCAAAGCTGGTGTCGCGGAGTACATCATAGCCATCTTCAACATCCATAGCAAGAATTTACAGGAAACAGCTTCCTTCTGTGGGGGCAGCATACTGATGAGGCTTTCTATGATCATCTTTTGCTCCTTATTTTGGCCAATTTCACCTTCTTGGTTCGTCCAGCTGCAGATACTTAAGTGCATTTCTTTTCTTCCATGCCACTGCCTTTTTTGCCCATCTACCTTCCTTTCCATGCTTGGCAGCCATTTTTCTGCATAATGCTTGATACAGGAACCTATGGTCTCTGGTTTGGTTCCTTTTGACTTCATTGCTGCTATTATTCGACCAAAGTGATCAATGCGTAAGGTTGCTACATCATCAAACCACCAAGCTTCATCATCAATTAGCTCATTCTTGTCTTGAAAAGCTTTCCAAGAAATCGAATCACAACATCTTCTTACAATCTGAAGGTTTTCTACCCAGGGAGATAGATTTTCACAAGCTTTTAGTACTGTAATTGAGTCTCTCCATGAAGCTAGTACGATGAACATTAGAAAGGCTTCTGTTTTAGATATTAGATTTCCATCTTCAAATTCTTCTGTCATTTCTAGAAATTCTGATGCGCACCTCAGAGGAACCACGCTTTCAGGGCTCAGATCTATTGGCTCGCCATAACAAAATTTCACTACTACCTCAAAAGTTGCTGGTCCACCTGGAAAGTTGTCGAGCTTGATGTTGTGATCTAAATCTGTGTCGTTGGGCTGAAAATCTATCCGGCTTATGTAACCGCTCTTTGTAAGTAGTGCATACTGTAACATGAGAAAACTATTGAGGTAAGAGACAAAATGGTAGCAGAAAATCAAATTGAGAAATGGATTGGTCAATTTTATCAGATTTAGAGGACCACTTTGTTGGGTTTGGCAAAAAACTAGCACCTATTTTCTTAGCATGAAGACATAGTATGAACTTTTACTTGGTTTGAATTTTTTTTCTCCTATTTCTAGCGATTTCTACATAAGTGTAAATCCCTGCCACGGGTTTTTGTGTCTTTAAGTTGCTGATAAGATAGTTAGCAAGAGAAATTTCTGCAATACTTTTTCTGAGTTCAAGATTATCATTACTGTTATATAATGATCATTACTGGCTTAAAATGTTTAATTTATGATATTGGAGATGAAGAATGGAAGATTGGGTAATTAGTTGGGAAATCACTCTTATTTTGATGTCTACATTTATTTTGTTGCATAAACTAAAATTCATATAGATTTCTGATTAATTGAGTAGTTTACCTTGTGCAGATGGAAGGTGATTTCTTCGATTTGAATTGATAGATCAGTTGGGATATCAGATATAATGAACCTGCATGAAACAAAAATCAGATGCATGAGTCCAAAGGAGTCCATGAAACAAAAAATCATGGTTCATGGAAAAAAAAGACTGCAAATTGTCAAAAAAAAAGAATGTGTAGAATTTTCTATATATGCATAACATGTCGGTTTTTGGGTATAATTTCTTGTTTTCTTTACCATGAATTATCCTTTTTCTCGAAGTTGCAAGCTACGTTGATTTCGTTGGGAACTAAAATATTTCCAGGAATTTGATCTTCATCATTGGTGTGTCTCTCCTGGCTTTCTGCTTCAGCTGCAGATAAAGATACAGGCTTTTTCATGGTTAGTTTTTCCCACAGAAGGAATAAGGTACGATATGTTATGTTCTGTTCTTATTGAATGAGATACCAGGGGTGGGTCAGGGGTATACTAAATGTATGACATATTAGTTTGTGGTTTCTAAGAAGGGTAGACAAGTTGAGGGTAGTTGTATGAGTTGTATATATCATCGTTATAGCAACATAAAATTTGAATGTATGTATTTTTGATGATTTAAGAAATTATCTCATTACAGGCAATAATCGAGTTTATACTTGGTACACTGATTGTCGTTTATAACACGCATAATCCCCATCGTATTACACAGCAGCATCGTGGATTAGATGTCGTTTGGCTAGCATTAATAGCACATACTTGTATTATATACTTAACATCTAATTATGTCGTAATCTTTTGCATTTATTGATCTTGGTAAGATGGATTTGTATGTTCTAAGTTTCGGTGTCAGCAATGTTATAACGAATGCGACTATGTCTCTGAGTAATGAGAATATGCGGATTGTTGCGGTAGATTGTAATTTGAAGGCGCTATTGTAAACATAAGCCAAATGTTTTTGAGTTTGTGAGCTTGTGGCCGAGTTCACAATGAGTATGACATAGGTAGATTTGGCTTGTGGTTGTGGAGAAAGTGGAATGCATAAAAGATGCATCTGCATGACCTATGTGTACCTATCCCTCTTTAATTGTCTTATACTCATCAAAAAGCTTTTCTTTTTGATGCAAAAAGGGCGACTAAGTTAAGACTTTCTTGTAAGGAAAATACTGGTCAAGTTGATTATCATTTTTTTGTGTTATATGTTCATCTTAATGTTAATATGGATTTTAATCAATGTAGTGATAATATGAATCTTAATCAAATGACCCAACATAGCCTAGATGGACTAAAACCTAGATTCCCCTCACAAGGAATGATCCAAGGAACAATTGTTTATTTCTTTTTTGAGTATATTTTGTTTTTCTATTTTTGAATGAGTCTATTGGAATGGAAGTCTGATGGATATTGATACCCTTTTTATTATATTCATTTCTACTTAAAATTTTCATACCTATCACCTTTTTATTAGGGATTTTTACTTTTAATTTATCTTAAACATGCATTATCATCATTCTTTGTAAATATATTCAAACTTAACCCCATCATTATGACCAATTATATATAGTTATCACTTTTATACTCATTTTATATTCGTCTCCCACTTATGCTATGCTTGCACATTATGCGTTATCATCATTCATCATAATTTTTATTTCTAAACTTTATTTAATTTTATATTTTGAAAAAAAATTATATCTATTATCTATTGCTTAAAAACAAAAAGTACGTTTTACTAGGCAATTCAAAAATTTTATTATCCGTGAAGTTTAGTATAGTATATAGAGAATTTGTGGCTGGCGAGTACAGGGCAAGACAGTTGGACTGAGAGGTGGATGGGTATGGGGTTAGGGCGGGTGAGAGTTCATAATACTCACTGCCTACCCGTTATTTTGGGGTAATATTTTCGATATCTATATTTATTCTTTACTTGCCAATTTTGTTCGTATATTCATCTCAATTAGGATAGATGTAGCGCAAAACTGTGAAATTTTACCATCCACAAACATTTGAAAGTGGGTTAAGAAAGATAAGGGAAAACCTGCCACTTAAGAATCGCAACTGCTGGGAATTGAACATAGGACTTTTAAAACAAGTGATTCTCTTACCAAATACCAACCAATACCAATTACTAAATGAAAAGAGTTGAGAAAAAGGCTATATGCACGTAGGAGTAAAAAACACCTTCCTCATACCAACCACACCAAGTAATAAATGAAGGAGAAGAGAGGTTGGCTATATATTCCTTCTATATGTACATAGCTATATCTATCTATGGAGTAATTACCTACAATTCATAGATTTCAAGTAATGGGATTCAATTTATCAATAACAAATACATAATTTATTTGACTATTAGTAGTGGGTAGTTTATCAACTTAATCAATTAAGTTATTTTCCTTGTATCTAGTTTGCCCATTCTTAAATGACACGAAAAATAAGGGTGTGTTTGGCGTAGTGTTTTAAACAGCTTTTAGTGGCTTACTTTGGTAAAATGTTACTTTATGTTTGTAATTGATCATTTTTAAACTTGTTAGTTATTATGTTCAAGTTGTCCATGCTACTGTTATGATTGTTGACTTTATATATAACTTATCACTTTATGTTTAGAATTGATCACTATAGATTAGCATTGATCACTGTTAGGTCATAATTGAAAATGAGCTAGCCTGTGTGTATTTGGTCTCACTATGAGACAATCTTTATTGATTTGTGAATAAAAATGGCAAATTCATTAGCATGGGTTGTTTTGGGGTGTATGGGGTGCTCGAATGCATGAGATAATTATCTTGAATAATCTAATATTTTACTGATTTTCCTACAATAATATGCTAATGATCATAGGATCAAATCCTACTAGTTGTATATTTTAGTCTTTTTTTTTCTTGAAAAACTTACCTAAAATAATCTAACCCTTTAACTTCTAAACAACCTATAAAGTTTACTCTAGGTAAATATCCCATAAAGTTGGGATTATTCATGGTTAATCGATAGGTAAGAAGATTATTATAGAAAAATCATAAAAAGATCGGATTATTCTACGTAATTTTTCATTTATCTTTTTTTCCAAACAACCCTTTAACTTTCAAGCATTTTCTCTCACATCATTTATTTTTTACCTATTCATAAAATATCAATAAGCACCATCCTAATATCTAAAATTATTCAACATTTTATTTCTTAATTTTTTAATTCCATAAATTTTATACTTCTATTATTAGCTATCAACACATACTTTCTTTTTTCTCTCCCTTCTTTATCTTAGGGAATAAGGATGAAAATTTAATTTTCACCAACTTAATTTAAGATAACTTTATATAATTTATTTTAATGTGGCTACAAATTATATTGAGTTTTTAATTAATTATAGTACTTAAAATAAAAATTTTAATGTAGCTAACAATTTAATCAATAAAAGGCCCCAATTTTATAGATTTACAAAAAATGAATAGGATTTAATGCGGCTACAATTTTTTCTATGCTATCAAGGATTTAGCTGCATTTTTTTTAATCACTTGATGTTGATGATTTGATGTATTTCATTTTAATTTTAACGTATTTTTTGAACAAATTATATGTATTTTATTTTTTTCAACTTTGATGTAATATTTATCTTTTGTCAAAAACAGTTTATAGGTTTTTTTTAAGTTTTAGCAAATCGGTATTTTGAGACTTCCACATTATTATTGTAAACATTATGTTGTACCTCTTGAGTTTTGATGATGACTACACTTTATTTAAACGAATATGTTTTAGAGATTATGTGCAGGTCGATATCCAGTCTTGATTATGATCGTTGATAGTACCTATGGCTTGGTCTATGGAAATGTACGTGTCAAAAGGATCCAAAAGATGTTGGAAGAAGTATATCGCTTGGGATGTAAAATGGAGACGGAAGGTCTACTGTTCCCAAGGTGGATGTTCTAACAAAATTGGAAAATGGAGACAGCACACTGTTCCTGAACTGGAGTCAGCTTACGTCCACTAAAAATTCAGATTGTTATTTTCTAATTATTATTTTTAATTGATGTATTAATTAAAGTTAATTTGTTGCATTTATAAATTATTAAAGTTAATTGGCAAAGTATTTTCCAAAATGATTTTTCGTTTTTAATTAGCTTTATTATAGGAGTTATATTTAGTGAATATTTGAATTTACTAAATATAGGAACAGCAACTGAGTCTTAGATATTATTAGAATAACCGATCCTAAATTTAGTGTATAGGTAACCGTCCCTAATCTTAGTAAATAGCAACTGTCTCTATTATTAGCAAACCTTAACCGTATCAATATTTAGCTTAAAGTACCCGTGGTTATTATTGGAAAAAGGGAACTGCAGCTAATTTTAGTATATGGGAACTGCTGCTAAAGGGAACAGTATCTATTATTAGTATCTAGGAACAGCAGTTTTTATTAAATAACCGTGGGCTTGAATTTATCAAGTTTAATAACTATTTTGGAGACTAACCGTAGGATGACTTGGATATTAAGATGCACATTATTTTCCTTATTATTTGGGATAAGGGAGTAATGGTTGGTTTCTTCTATTTTATTAGGAAATTTAATTCTATAAATAAGCAATCTTTTCGGCTATTCCCATGTACATCCAACGTATGAGCTTAGGTATTTCATGTGATTATTTTTGGAAACTTACAAGAAATATTTTGTTTTAAAATTGCCAATCAACTTACAATATTTTCTTGTGCAACTTATTGATTTTATTTTGGAGAATTTATCCTTATTGTAAGGGTTTTGGAATGATATTTGTAATTAGACTTGGGTGAGTCTAAGGGGGATTAGATAGCTTTGAGTGAAGCTTGTGAAGAGTTTAGCTTTTAGTGAAGCTAAGTTTGTTGCTTTGAGTGAAGCAATAGTAAAGGGAGTTTGGCCTAGTTGATGCGCTTCGAGTGAAGTAAGGTGTTTAATGTAATTGTAACGAGTTGCCTTAAACATAGTGGAGAATTTAGAAATCCCGTGGGGTCGTGGTTTTTTCTTCTAATTAGGCCTAGAAGGTTTCCACGTAAAAATCGTGTTGTCTCTTTCAATATTTCACTCTAAGTTTAAGCTTTATTTATTTTATTTAATTCCGCAAAAATAGGGCAAAAACGCTTAAATTTGTAACAACAACAATTCAACCCCCCCTCTCTTGTTGCTGTTCCTGTCTCTGACTAAGTCTACACATTATCATTAATGTTAATAACGTATCGAGGCTGCCGCTCTTGCTACACGTGGTATTAGAGCTAAATGGAACCGAAGTTCCGAGGTTCGAGTAACTTTAGCTCTAATAGCATGTGTAGCAAGTGGCAGTCTCGATATGTGATTAATATTAAAGTCTCAAAATGTCAATCTGCTAAAACTTTTTAAAAAAACTAAGAACTGTTTTTGACAAAAGATAAATATTACATCAAAGTTGAAAAAAATGAAATACATATCATTTGTTCCAAAAATACAATTAAAATTTAAATTAAATACATCAAAATCATCAACATCAAGTGAATAAAAAAATGCAACTAAATCCTCAATAACATAGAAAAAATTGTAGTGTGGCCTGGATCGGAATTTGAAACTAAATCCTGCAAAATGCTGCCATCCATGATACGGATAACAGCCGATTGAATCGATCAGCGCTTAACGCCGGGCATAACTTCCTATCCAGCTCAAAATACGAAAATTAGAAGCTATAATAATTTAAGTACGAACTTATAATTATACGCTTAAGTTAGTAAGATTTTAATGAAGAGAAGATATAAGAAAGAATGTTAGAAATATTTGATGATGGAGGTGGAAGTGATCTCATGGCAAAGGGGGTATTTGTAACGGGTTTGGGCAATTTCTAGTTCATAAGATTGTATGGAAGAATGCTAGGAGTATGGAAGAAGGTTAACTTGTGTAAGTGAATGTGTAAGATTTAGAGCGTGTAAATAAGTGTGTAAGAGATTAGAGTGTAGAAGAAGGTTAGCTTGTGTAAGTAATGAACACCATGGGTTAAATAGAAAGGTTTTTGGTTCATCAAATTTTTGTTCTAGTTTGCACAAGTGAATATACTTTAAAATAATCGGTAAGTTTGATCATGAAACCATGATAGTTTTCTGAGAAATTTTTCTTAAAACTATACTTAAAGTTAATAATAAAAATACGGCTCATTTTAAGGTATAAAATAATTAAGCAAAGTTATAAGGTTAAAATAATAAGTAGTAATATTAATTTATGGAAGGAAAATAAAAACATAACGTTTTACAAAATCGTAAATATAATAATAAAAATTTTACTTTTCGTATTATAAAATAATAAAATAATATTTTAGTGGCGTATAAAAGAACTTTGGACAATATAATATTTAAAGTTTAATATTTGGAAGAAATTACAAAATCGGTTAAAGGTTTAGGAATCAAAGATGGATTGAAATGGATAACCAAAGCATTAGGAATTTGAATTGAAAATTCGAAATAATTAATCGAAAGATTAAGATTAAGAATTTTGAGTTTGTTAATGTATGCATATCTCAATAGTGGTCACATAATGACCCTAGCTAGCAAAACTAAAATAAACATCCTTAACCCCTTTGGATAACTTCAAATGCCCTTTTTGTCAACCCATTTATGTAGACTTATATCATTCCAATATTGATCCCTTTTGGGGTACTTTTAAAATCCTATCATAATGAGCTTGTTCTGTACTACTACCTTTAATACTAGACGACAAAAGGACAGTTGTAAAGTGGGAATCAACCAATCTATGAGCTCCACACAATGACCGTAGAGCATTCTAATGGTCCCCTACATTTTTTGACGATTCTAAGAAAGATTCTCTCAAGGTATTTCTCACTGATACAATTAGGTTTTGGGAAACCTTTTTCTAAGCCCACTATTATAAATACAGTGCCATGTACAATCAAAGGTACATTAATTATTAGCATTCTAAGCACTCATATTCTCAAGCAATTACTGCATTCACAAAGCAAGGATCTTACATTCAAAAACAAGTCCTAATACTTCTTCTCTAGAGCGAAAGGTCATATTGCACTCTACGAGAAAGGTTAGGCAACCTTACATAGAGACTTAGTGACTTTATCATCGGAGGAGGTCCCTCGGATTGCCCCTCCCCGGCCCTCGTTTGTTCTCTATACAAGTTCCAGTCTAAGACATTCTGGATAACAACCCAAAACCTTATCAACAGTTCATAATCTCTTGTTGATTAAAGCACTAGTTGTTCCTGTTTGATTATGGAAACAATTTAAGAACTAATTGTCTAATTAGCCCTTGGTAATCTCTAGGTTGACGATTAATGCTGGTTTTGGAAGCTTGTTTTTACTATCTAGCCTGGCTATGTAGTAAGTTCACTTTAGAAGATGCCTGATATCCTATAAAACAAATGAGAAGTTTATTTTAATTCTCTTGACATGAAACAAGTTGCCTGATAGGTCCTTCAAAGTGTACTAGGACAACAAGGTGGATTAATACTCCGGACTTCATCTTGACATGAGGTTTTTATGAAAAAATGAATGTCTAATAACTTTTAATTCCCCAAATTGTCTTTTGAAGATCAATGTGAGTACTTGAAAAATAATTGTTGTAATTAATATTTAAGCAATAAGATCTTTTATGATTCTATTCAATTATAGCTTCTATAGAGAGAAAATTTAATTACCTACATTATGTGTCACCCTTGGAGTATTTATAGCTTATCATTAGGTGTAAGAATGTTCTATCTCCTCTTCAGCAATCTCCATAATTCTCTTGCATGAGAAAGTTGTACTATCATGACGTGTCTTCTTCTTCTCTTGCTTCTTAGTGGTTTCTCTTATTTCTAAAATGGCACCTCTTTCCTTAAAGCTTAACATGTGTCCCACTAACTATCTTTATGACTTAAATAACTTAGACTTGTAACTATTACTTCATGTAGATATATCAACTAATTATTTGTTTTATCAATTTACCATTTGCCTCTAATTCTTCCCAGAAAACTCTCTAATCACCTTTTCCTGATGATTATTCTCCAAAATTAAGTGAAGTCAATATTTTACACATACAATTTGGCCCCCAGACCTGTGAATTCTTGAATAAGAATTTATGGGTTTGTATTCCTCTGACTTTTCTGGCAAGATAAAATCTTCAATAAAGTTTTGCTGACGAAAATGAAGTCTTGATTTTTTAACTTTTTGGCAACATAGAAATCTGGGTACTTTTTTACTTCTGGTGATTTCTTGCGAGCTTTCTCTCTAAGACGTATGGAAGATTTCTTCTTCTTGTAATTTTTTATTCTGTTAACTTTATGGCTTGACAATGTCTCTGAGCAAGACTCACATAGCTTGATGATGTTTCTGAACAAGACTCACATGGCT
Source organism: Amaranthus tricolor (assembly GCF_026212465.1). Taxonomy (NCBI): domain Eukaryota; kingdom Viridiplantae; phylum Streptophyta; class Magnoliopsida; order Caryophyllales; family Amaranthaceae; genus Amaranthus; species Amaranthus tricolor. The sequence goes on from NC_080049.1 coordinate 18,327,801, forward strand.
TGACCATGTTTCTGTATAAACTTCATCAAACATTTAATTCATACTCATTGTTCTGACTTCGTTCTTTTCTCTTGTTCATTGAAAAGTTTATAAATTTTTCAATTTCAAAGCTAGCACTTTTACTTCTTCTTTTCTTCTTTCAAAGCTAACACTTTTACTTCTTTTCTTCTACTCATGTATTTCATATTCTTTTTGACCCTAGTGTTTCACTCTTATTGTTTGAACTTCAATTTCTACTATAAGTAATATCTCTAGGCCATAAACCAATCTAAATGGCATTTGACCAGTTGCTTCTTTTATAATTGTCCTCAAAGACCATAAAACATCATAAATTTCATTAACCCATTTTCCTTTGCCCTTTTCTAATTTCTTCTGTAGACCATTTATAATTTGTTTATTTGCAGCTTCAGCCTGTCCATTGCATTGTTGATTGCACACTGATAAGTAGGCCACTCCAATTTTAAGGCTTCCATATAATCCCTCAACGTTGCACAATCAAACTAGGTACCATTATCAACATTTAGAACTCTGGGTAATCCAAACCTAGTGATGATTTTCTGCTAGATAATTTTTTTAATCTTTCTAGATGTTAGTGTTGCAAGTGCTTCCGCTTTGACCCATTTTGTAAAATAGTCTATGGCAACAACTAAAAATTTCTTATCGCTAGCCGTTAATTTAAATGGTCTCAGAAGGTCTAGCCCCCCCATTAAGCAAATGGAATTAGATTATAAATATATTTCAACTCAGATGTTGGTTGTATGATGTTAGGAGCAAATTCCTGGCACTTTT
>NC_080049.1:18336781-18341781 GCF_026212465.1 Amaranthus tricolor
CATTTAATCAGGAAACCCTGAGAGCAGTATCCTGTTCCTTGGCAAGATGTTGAAGATGAATGAACGCATGGAAGAAGGGTACTCTACGCAAAGGCCACCCATGTTCGATGGGAAATTCTATACCTACTGGAAAAATAGGATGGAAATTTTTATAAAGGCCGAAAATTACCAGGTATGGAGAGTAATTGAAATAGGATATTTCAAAGTGACGACCATCAACTCCAACAATGAATCAATTCCAAAACCAATCACTGAATATGAAAAGGAAGACTTTCAAAAGATGGAGATGAACGCTCTTGCGATCAAGCTGCTTCACTGTGGTCTCGGGCCAAATGACCATAATCGTATCATGGGTTGTAAAACGGCAAAGCAGATTTGGGACCTGCTGAAAGTTACCCATGAAGGCACCAGTGAAGTGAAGCGCTCCAAGATTGATCTACTGATGTCCAGATATGAAAGGTTCGTTATGGAACCTAGGGAGAACATTCAAGAGATGTTCACCAGGTTCACAGATATCACGAACGAATTAGTCTCTCTTGGTAAGATCATTCCCATTGATGAACAAATCAGGAAAATACTGAGAAGTCTTCCACAAGATGAGCGCTGGAGAGCTAAGGTCACAGCCATCCAGGAGTCCAAAGATTTCACCAAGTTCAACTTGGAGGAGCTGGCTGGTTCACTCATGACACACGAACTGCATTTGGGAACAGCTGACAGTTCCCGAAATAAAGGACTAGCTCTGGCAGCGGATGATAGTGAAGAATCAGAAGCTGGTGAAGAGGAAGCTGCTATGTTGGCACGTAAATTCAAAAAATTCTTCAGAAACAGCAGATATAGAAACCAAAGAAATAATAAGGAAAGAGGAACTGCTAACATGAAGACAAATTTTGAATGCCACAAATGTGGAAGTACTGATCACTTCATCAAGGATTGCCCTCTATGGAAGAATGAGAAAGGCAAAGGGAAGACAAGGGAAGCTGGAAGAATGCCAAAGAAGGGAAACTTCAGAACAGATTTTCGTAAAGCAATGATCGCAGCTTGGGGTGACACTGAAAGCGAAGCTGAAACTGAAGTTCCAGTAGAGGAAGAAACTAAAGAAAGAGAGGTAATGTCTTCTAGTTTTTCTCCTAAACATCTATTCAGTTTAAGTAAGGATAAATTAATTAAGTTATTTTTGGAAACATAAGAAAAGTTGGAAGAAAAAACAGCTAAGTGTCTCCAATTAGAGAAAGACTTTAAGTTAAATAAAAATCATATTTCATATCTAAATACCTTTAGGATTGATGTGCAAAGTAGATTTTTTGATTTGTTAGATCAGAATATCATGTTAAAAGAGCAATTGGAGAAAATAAAGCAGGAATTCATCATTCTTAACATTGAAATGAATCTAAACAAATTGCTAGGATTAAAATGGCATGAAAATGATAAATCCACTCATGTGTTTAGCAGAAAATTTCAAGAAATGAAATTAAAATTAGAATCATATGAAAGAGAAAATAAGTATCTAAAAGATCAACTTAACTTAAAAAGAAAAGGGAAAATCAATGAAGTTCCCAAATGGATTCTAAATGCTAAACCAAAGAGTAAAGAAGGTCTAGGTTATGTTAAATGTGATAAAAAGAAAAAGGTCTATGTTGATCTCCCTAGTAGTAAAATCTGTTCCTTTTGTGACAAAATTGGACACCTGAAAAATCAATGTGTAAAAAGGGAACAGCATATCAAAGCAAATAAAAATTATGTCGAACGCATATGGATTAAGAAATGTGATTCAAGTATTATCGACAAGGAACCCAAGGATGACTGGGTTCCTGAACCTAACCATTAATTTGCTTTGCAGGTTCAATTGAGGGGGAACAACTCATGGTATCTCGACAGTGGGTGTTCCAAGCACATGACGGGTGACAAATCTAAATTTCTCTCACTTGAAGCTTATGATGGGGGAACTGTAACCTTCGGTGATAATATGAAGGGTGAGATAATCGCCAAAGGAAAGGTTGGAAGGTCAAGTTCCCATGCCATTAACAATGTATTTCTAGTCGAGAATTTAAAACACAATCTTTTAAGTATTTCTCAATTTTGTGACAAAAGGTAACTCTGTTAAGTTTACTTCTGAACGATGCGTAATTTCTAGGAACAACACAGGAGACCCTGCGCTTGAGGGAATCAGAAAAGGGAACACTTATGTTGTGGACCTGGACACTGTTCCCAAAACCAGTCTAACGTGTTTAAGCGTTATAGAAGAAGACCCACTGCTTTGGCACAAGCGTCTAGGTCATGCTAGCTATTCATTGATTAACACCTTAAGATCAAAAGACCTAGTAAGAGGATTACCAGCAATAAAATTCCTCAAAAATGAAATTTGTGATCCTTGTGCTAAAGGAAAACATGTGCGGTCATCCTTTAAATCAAAGTATCTGGTGACTACCTCTAGACCATTAGAATTGATTCATATGGATCTATGAGAACACAAAGCCGTAGTGGCTAAAGATATGTGTTTGTCATAGTTGATGACTATAGTAGATTTACTTGGACTATATTTTTAGTAAGCAAAGATGAAGCTTTTGATGAGTTTGTTTCTTTTGCTAACAAAACACAAAAATCTACCAACAATCTAATTGTTCACATAAGATCAGATCATGGCAAAGAATTTGAAAATTCAAACTTTATGAATTATTGCAATGAACATGGTATAAATCACAATTTTTCCGCTCCTAGAACACCACAACAAAATGGAGTGGTAGAAAGGAAAAATAGAACCCTAGAAGAAATGGCTAGAACTAAGTTGATTGCTAGTGGTCTACCTAGAAATTTTTGGGCCGAAGCCATCAATACTGCATGCTATATCTTGAACCGTGTGTTAATTAGACCAATCACTTCTAAAACACCCTATGAATTGCTTAAAGGTGTTAAACCAAATATTTCCTATTTTCGTGTGTTTGGATGCAAATAGTTTGTTCATGTAAATGGAAAACGAAATATAGGTAAATTTGATGAAAGAAGTGATGAAGCAATATTTCTCGGTTATTCATCACATAGCAAAGCTTACAGAGTTTATAATAAGAGAACAATGTGCGTGGAGGAATCCGTTCACATAATCTTTGATGAAACTAACTTTTCAACAAGTGAACAGGAAATAAACAATATCAAAATAGGTCTTGCAAATCTAGAAGATGATGATGAAGGAGTTAAAGTGCAAGATTAAGGAACAGCAGGTGAACAGCCAATACAAGAAGATGCAGGAGAAACTGACCAAGTCCAGGAACTGCCAGCACAACAGGACCAGCAGACTGTTCCCAATCCAGCTGTTCCCGCAGATGATCAAAATGATCCAGCAGCTGAACAAAATGCCAATCAAGATGTTGAACAGGAACATGCTACTGTTCCCTCAAGAGAATTTGTGCCCAAACCTTGGAAATATCAAAGTTATCATCCTCTTGACCTGATTATAAGTGATATGAATAAGGGAACACAAACCAGATCCCAACTGAGAAACTTTTGTGCACATTTTGCGTTCCTATCATCACTTGAACCCAAAAATCGAAGAAGCTCTAAAGGATTCCGAATGGATAGTAGCCATGCAAGATGAATTAAATGAATTTGAAAGAAATAAAGTATGGCACTTAGAACCCAAACCAAAAGGCAAAAAGGTAATTGGTTTGAAATGGGTATTTCAGAACAAATTAGATGAGCATGGAATAATTGTAAGAAACAAAGCAAGACTCGTGGTCAAAGGGTACAATCAACAAAAAGGTATTGATTATACTGAGACATTTGCTCCGGTTGCAAGGTTAGAGGCTATTAGAATTTTAATTTCTTTTGTTGCTTTTATGAACTTTAAGTTATATCAAATGGATGTGAAATGTGCTTTCTTAAATGGTTTTCTTGATGAAGAAGTGTTTGTTGAACAACCTCTTGGCTTTGTATTAAAGTTGAATGTATTCCTATTTATTGTGATAATACCAGTGCCATATGTATATCTAAAGATCCAGTGCATCATTCACGAGCTAAAAATATACATATTAGACATCATTTCCTTAAGGACAACGTAAAACACAAAAATATTGTATTAAAGCATGTCAATACTAATGAACAAGTTGCAGACATTCTGACCAAACCGCTTCCAAGGAAACAATATGAAAAGATGAGATTGGAACTTGGTATGATCAAGCTCCACTAAAGTTGGTTGCATAAAATTCCCAATGAAGCATCAAAAATAAAAGGGGTTAAGAATCAACCTCAATATTTTGATTGAGAATCAATTATTGCATGGATCAGGTAAACACTTAATAAAGTTTGTACTATGAATGTCTTCTTGTTTGCATGTTGTCAATTTGATCATACCAAAGCAGAATGTTCATTATTTTCTTCATATAATATTTTATAATAATTCATTATTTTATCCTATTTCGTTTTCATAATATATTTTAAAAATTCATATTTCATATTGTTTGGATAATGTATAGCCAACTTAAATTAAAAATCAAGGGAAACGGTTTTAATCCAAAAAATTTTCCTCAAATCCTTCCATATCATAGCAATGATGAAGGGCATTGATGAGATGTGACATAAGGTAACCGTCAACTCATCATCCCTTAAAAAGCCTTTTCCACATCAAATCACTCTTCAAAACCGTCATCTTGTACTCTCAATCCTTCCCTAAGAAACCGTTCTCTTTCTCTCAACCTTTCAAAATTCAAAAATGAAATCTTCAAAATCAGGAAAGAAAACTCCAAAAACCAGCAAGAAAACTTCTACATCCTATGAAAATACCTAGCCAAAACCTTTAAAAGTAGTTCATCCACCACCATTGTTGAATGCTGCACCATCACCATCTCAAGAAACCACTAAAGAATCGCCCAAACATACTACTGAGCCTATTGGTACAAAACGCAAAATTTTCTCACCAAAAGGTGGATCATCCTCCAAAGAGGTCAAACGTTTGAAGCAAGTTAACCCTAACAGTGCTGAAGAAATTTCAAAGGAAATGTCCGTTGGATTTG
>NC_080049.1:18344281-18396781 GCF_026212465.1 Amaranthus tricolor
GGATGCATGTTCTCCTTGAGATGGAGTAACATCATCTCTACTTGTTCTTATTGTGTTGGCTAAGGCAGTTGCCAGTTGAACTAGTGCCCCTGTCAAAGTGAATTGAGGTTGGATCATATCAATATTTTGCTGCTAATTAAGAGTTGGTCCCTAATTCTTAAAGATGATGCAGTAAGACTACTTTAGAAGATGTTTGATATCATGTCAAGCAAACAAAGGGTTTACAGGGCCTGAAATAATTTTCCGGGGACTCAGTCCGACGCCCAAGTTAATATTAGAGTGAAACAAGTTGCTTGCTAGGTCCTTCCAAGTGTACTTTGACAACAAGGTGGATAACTAATCATGACTTTATTTTGATGTGAGGTCTTTATGGAAAAATGACTGTCTAATAATTTTAATTCTCCAAATTGTCTTTTGAAGATCAATGTGAGTACTTGAAAAACATTTGTTGTAATTAATATTCAAGCAATAAGATCTTTTATGATTCTATTCAATTATAGCTTTTATAGAGAGAAGATTCAATTACCTCCTTTATGTGTCTCCCTCGGATTATTTATAGCTCATTATTAGATGTAAAGAATGTTCTACCTCCTCTTCAGGAATCTCAAAAATTCTCTTGCATGTTAAAGTTGTTACTATCATGATGTGTCTCCTTCTTCTCTCTCTTCTTAGTGGTTTCTCTTATTTCTACAATGGGGCCTCCTTCGTTAAAACTTAACACGTGTCCAACTAACTATATTGATGACTTAAATAACTTACACTTGTAACTATTATTTCACGTTGGCATATCAACCAATCATTCTTTTATGACCTTACCATGTGCTTCTAATTCTTTTCAGAAAACTCTCTAATCACCTCTTCCTGATGATTATTCTCCCAGTTTGAAGTCAATATTTTACACATACAATAGTGGTGATGGGCAGTGAATCCAGTGATAACGGTGCTGGGTAAGGGAGGGTAGGTCTAAGGTTAAACATGAATTATTTTAATTTTTTTTTCAATAACGAAATTAACAATTATAATTGATATGACAATTAAACTGATTTTAATAGTCAAACGGATGTATTATATTGCATTAATATTTGTCTTTTACAAAGCATAATATAGTGTTAGCTAGTTTTTCACAAGAATTTATTCTACGTAGTTTTTGACAAACAAATTATATTTATCAGTAGTTTTTTTGAAAAAACTTCTAATTTAAATATATAGTTTTATAATTTCTTACAAAATATATTTATATCTATATTAAAACTCAAATTATATAATTTCTTCGTTTCTTAAAGTTGTTCTCATTTGCCATTTTGAGTTGTTCTGTAAAGAATCTTTTGACTAATATTACAAATTTTGGTCAAAATTAAACTTGTTTATTCTTATTTAAATATTATAATAATGCTTATGATTATCATATATCTTCCACTAACTTTATTTTAACATTTTAATGTTTCTTAGGATCAATTACCAACTACAGCCTTAAACTTTATTCATTTTGGAATAAACAATCTCAAATTTTTTTTTTACAAACAACCTTCAAATTATCAAACACGATATCGTTACAGCCACTTCACCGAATGACCTGTTAAATGACCGTTGACCAAGGTAAATGTCCTTTGACTTTCAATTAAATTCATTAATCTAACCTACTTACCCCAATTAAATCCTTGTTCCCTAACTTCTCTCTACCCCAACCCAATCATCATCATTCCCCCACCCCAACCCTTCCTTTAATAACAACCCATCAAAGTGGAGGAAATAAAGTTTGAAAACAAAGGAAAACAAGAGCATATAAACTGTGAATTTCTAGAAGAAACCCATGTAAAAGATGAAATTTTGGATAATGGGTTTTCAATTGAAGTAATTATAGATGAAGATAAGGTTGAAAATAAGCAAGATTTGACTGTTAATTTGGAAGAAAATCAACAAAGCCGTTCAGATTTGCGATTATGTTTGGGTTGTCCTCCATTGAAGCCGTACACCCACTCCTTATACTCATGCTACTTGCTTGAAATTGGGGGGGTACCACTACTACCACGACTCCCCCTCCCTCCTCCTCGTCCTCTTATGTCGCTTGAGAACCGCAGCCACCGTCCGAGAACCAGCCTAGACCGAAAACCAATGCTTTAAAAATTGGGGCTGCTTATCGCACGACCCAATCTCCCCAGCTTCCCTATGAAAATTAGTGGTGTAAATGAGACTCAAAGAACAAATCTAGCTCAACAAAAGCATGATTTTGTTCATTTATTTAATAATTGAGCTTGAACATGAACATGAGCATGAACCTTTGATAAGTTGTTATTAAAAGAAGGGTTTTAGTGGTGATGGTGGTGATAGTTGTATTGGGGTGGGGTAATGGCGGTGATTGGAGAGGACTAGAGAGAAGTTGGAGAAGAAGGATTTAATTGGGGATAATCAGATAATTAGGTTAAATTAATAAATTTAATTGAAAGTCAAAGATCATTTGTCTTGGTCAACAATTATTTAGCAGGTTATCCGATGAGGTGACTGTAACGATGTTATGTTTGGTAATTTGAAGGTTGCTGTTTGTAAAAAATACTTTGACGTTGTTTATTCTAAAATGACTAAATTTTTAAGGTCGTAATTGGTGATTGATTCTATTCCTTATGATACCCAAATGTTTACTACTATCTCTAAAAAAATATTTTTTTTATTAGTTATGATCTCTATATTTTTTACTCTAACCTTCTTTTAATATTGTTTTTAAGGTTTATGCTCCCCACTTTTCATTCATAAAATTTATTATTTAATAAAATAATATATCTACCATTAGAGGTGTTCATTCGGGTAATCGGGTCGGTTTCGAACGAGTGTCATTTGATTCGATTGAATTTTGGATCGGTTATTGATCGGATGCGTGTTACGGCAGGTCACAATCGGGTCGGGTCGGTTAGTCACGGTTCGGTTGAAGATCAGTTATTTGAGCTATCGGGTTTGCATCAATTCGGTGTCCATTGAAGTTCGAGTCGAGTGTCAATCGGTCTTGGGTTGTTATCGGTTAACAATTGGTTCGGTTTTTATTGGATATAGATCGAATCCGGGTATTTTTTTATTAAGTAAAATTCGGCTACGAGTCACTATTTACTATCGATCGAGTCAATGTCACATTAATTTGCTAGTCATTTTTTTATTTCAGGACAATATTCTCTTTACTTAATGGAAGTTAAAATGCAAATTAATTAGTAATTATTACTTTGTTACTTTTACTTGTTTGACTGTAAATTAAAATTAAAGTTCTATTATTTTTCATCCAATTGGATTAAAAATAGTTTATTAGGCATTAATAATTTATTATTAACTCTAAATATAAAAAATCATGTAGCTTTTAAAATTTAATTTATGAAAATATCTATCGCTTTCTTAGATTAACTAATAAGATGATTGAATATGAGTTGATGATACTTCTATGTTAGAAATTAGTTCAGGTTTACAGCAGTTCGATTAAAAATTAGTTCGGGTTAAGTTGGTTATAGCCGGGTTGAGTTCGATTACGAGCATAATACGGGGTCAGATATGACTCGGTTCGATCACTATTAGGTTCGGGTAATATCGGTCAACGGTTACATGTCGGTTATAAAAAATCGGTCGCAGTTCGGGTACGGTTTTCCATTTTCGGTTGTCAAGCGGTTCAGGTGCAACTTCGATTCGGGTGATGTTGGTTTTATAAATTTGAAAAAGATACGCATTTTCAGGTCGGATAACTTTCGATTTCGGGTCGAATTTCAGAGTCGGATCACATTTGAACAGCGCTATCTACCATGTAAAAGATTCTAATTTTTGATTTCTGTAAATATTTCTTCTAGAAACGTTTTTAGAAAAATAGAAAAGTATTAAATATTGTGTAAAATGAAAATTTAATCAGCAGAATTAAGAAGAAGAAAGTTCAACGTGTTATAAAGACGGTCATAAAAATGAAATGTAAAGAAAACTTTTGTTTTGTTATTCCGTTAATTGGCGCTTTCCTATCCCTCGACGCAACTTGTTTTATAAGGCCCCCGTTGAAACCATCTTTTCTTTTCTTAAAAACATAACGTGTATTTCCCTCTCTGTTTGCTCACACACGACTTTCGTGGCAATATAGATACAGATCTACCGACGTAATTCACCGAAATATAATACAAATTCATTGAATTTTAAGTTCATCGGAGAACAATTAATGGCGATTGTATCACCATTAGCAAAATACAAACTCGTTTTCTTAGGCGATCAATCCGTCGGCAAAACTAGCATCATCACTCGTTTTATGTACGATAAATTTGATGCCACTTATCAGGTAATTTTCTTCCTTTCTCTATTTTCGTTCCATCATGATAATTCATTGTCATTTTCATCAAATCATGATGATAGAAATTGAATTGCATTTTTGCCTGGAGTTTATTTGATTGTTCATTTGTAATGTTGTTCATTGTGATCGAGGTTGACCGATACATTTTTCATTTTTGAAACTTGTGTGATTATGAGATTTGAATGGTTTGTTGAATCCGTGAAAAAATTAGAGCTGTAAAATTATTGCAAGTTTGAAAACGGTAGTTTGTCTATTGGTTTTGAAATTGCTTAATTAATTTAATAATTAATTTATTTATTTATTTTATTATTTTGGGTTGATCAACTTAATTGTAATGTGCCTAACTTGCCTTGTTAGGCTGTTTGACATTACAATTTAACCTGAAACTTATTTTAAGTTTTCTGGTAAATAATTTTGTTTTAATCTACCACAATATATAGGTTGAATAGCTTTTAAAATGTTTAAATTTTAGAAAGTAGCCAAGATGATTCAACTTTTAATTGATTTCTCTTTACATTTATTATAAATAATCTAAACTATTACTTTCTCCGTTTCAATTTAATTGCAATGTTTGCTTTTTCATGCAGTCCAATACACTGATTTAATCCATAATATCTTTAATTATAAATAATAAATAATTATAAAAATTTAAAATTAATAATCTTTGCAATGAAAAGAATCAAACAAGATCTTAATTGACTATATTTTAAGCTAAAGATAAAAAAACTAATCACATAAGAGTGATGAATGAATAGTGCCATTTTGTACCAATGTTCAACTAATTTGGAACGGAGGAAGTATATCATTTTGCTAAACAATTGTTGGCCATTTGGTAACAGATTGTATCAGGTAAAAAGTTTGTTTACTGTTCAATCCTTTCTTTTTCGTCTTGTTCCTTTCTCTTCTATTCTTCTACTGTAAAATTTCTTCCTTTTACTTTCTTCTTTTATTCTTCTACTGTGGCAATAATGAACACTGCTAGAATTTGATCAAGTAGGTTTGTTTTAAATTAATGAAAGTAAATAATTTTGTTGAATTACTCAAGTCCTGCAGAGAATTCTATTATCAGCAATATGAGGCGTAACTAAACAGATACAATGGGCTGCGGGCAATCTTGGTTTTTAATATTCAGCAATATGATTGGAGTGATAGTTTTCATGATAGTAGAATTGGCACATTAGTATGATGCTAGCAATTGTAGTACAGGCTATTCAGATATTGTATTATTTAGTCTTTGTCATTTAGCGTTAACTTTTGTTCAGAATTTAGTCTTAGAATATTGATTAAGTGGGTCTTAGGAAATAATTAGAATAGTGAGTTGTCCCCCTTCTTGGAATTGGAAGATGAGCACATCCTTAGGTGAATCATGTCGAATAGCAGAAAAGAAAAGGTAAGGAATAACCAACTCCTTTTATTCAATATTCAACTCCAAGATTAGCAGATGAAAAATGGTATACAAATGCAATTGAAGGAGACTTTTTCATCATCTAAGCGATCAAATAAAAAGTCATAGACTTATGCAATCATACAAAATTAGTTGGGTTAGTCTTTCCCTTAAGACTTTAGTCTGAGAGCAAATAAGAAAGTCCTTTGTATTGATTTAGGAAAATAATCTTTCATGCTTGTTGAAATGTTCGATTAAAAACTTGGCATTGTCTTTTTTAGATTCGTATAAACTGCAGCAAGAAGCACAAAGTGATTTAAGCTTGTTCTTCAAGAAGGGTGATATGACAATTGACAAAAGATAACAAAAGGACAAGTTTGATTTCACTTAGGTTGAGTATGTGTTTTTGGAGTGTGATTGACTAAATATGGTGGCTTGTGACTGGTGAGGACGAAAAAAGGGGCTGCACAGAGTGGGGTTTCTTATTTTGTTAGACTGTTTTTTTCTTTTCGCTTTATATTTTTTTGCAAAATGACCTTTTTTTATACTATTCCATCCTCTTTGAATTGGTGTACTTTTAACAAAGTAGTAATAAATGAAGAGAGAGAATGAATTGTGTGGATGAAATTAAAACAGAGTTAAAATGTGTGAGTGACATTAAAAGAAAGTGGTGAGCCATTGTCCAAAAATAAAAATGATGCAAATTAAATGGGACTGATCAAAATGGAAAATGATGCAAATCCAATGGAACGGAACGGACAAGTTACTTTAGTGCAATATGGGTTGGGTATTTAATATGAAACGAAATGTGGGATATTTTGGAAAAAGTAGTGAAAGATGAGATAATTGTAGGTACTTTTTCTAAATTTTATTGAAAATTAGGATTTTGGGTTGAATGAATATAGAGAATGTGATAAATGCATCTTTATAAAGGTTATATTATTGTAAGTTCCAATGTTCACTCTAGTTTATGTCATTTGGGGGTTGAGTGATTGAGTCTTCGAAATCTTGTTGAGGGAGTTGGATCCTGTAAAAGAGTTAAAGAATGTGTTTGAGTGTACATTTGTTGATTAATTATGAAATTATCATAATTTATTGGGAATTTTTCATTTTCTTCCTAGGCAACGAGATTTTTGATCCTATTAATTAGTAGATTCTTAAATTCGCATTTTTTTCTTATCGGGTCTACGTGTAGATGATTACATGAAAACTAAAAGTATATTTGAATAATAGTTTAGGAAAGAAGAAAGAGGAGAGGGAAAGGGGTCCAAGATTAATGTTTTTTCTAATCCTTCGAATGTTGAAAGGATTAGGACTTCTTCCTAGCTTCAATTCCCTACTCTTTTGGTATGTAAATGATGGGAATTAATACCTTCATTTTCCCATTCAAAAATAGCATAAAGGCAGTATTTAAAATTCCTAAGCAGTTATTTTCAAGTTTATAGCTAAGAGGCCATCAGGACATATGTACAAAAAAGAGTCATTGAAAGGCAATTGAGGTTTTGACGCTAAGTAACACGTTAATTTGAAATTCATATGAAAAAATTTTCTTTTGGTTGAATACATGATTTGTTTTCATCAAATTGTTGTAGGATTAATTCAGCTTTTTGTGAGTTTAGATTGACATGAATCATCATGCCTTGTGTTTAAATATATATTTCTTTTGTCATATTAGAATTGGTCTATCCAATATGTAGTATTCATTAGAGGTCTTCTTAATATTAAGTTGACAAATTCATAGGTGGGAAATGGGGTTTCATTAAATAAGAATTCTGGTCCTACTTCCTCTGTTCTAAATATTTGTTACATCAGCAGTTTTTTTACACTATTTATTGTTCAAGCTTATTTTATATATTGCGGCTAATGTGTAAAAAAAATATAGTCAAATGAGATTTTGTTTGAATCGTCTAATTACATACTTTCATAATATTAAGTTTTTATGCTTTTTAGATGTGTATATTTTAATATATAAATTATCAAAATAACACATTAAATTGTGTAAAAAGTCAAATATAACAAGTATAGTGAAACGGAAAAAGTATATTGCATCATCATGATAATTTACAAGTATATGCAATATCTTGTTTTATTTGGTTCTTGCCTCCTAGTTGTATTTATCATGGTGCATATTAAAAATGAAAAATTAGTTTGAATAATATAATTTTTTATTATTTTTTTACGGTTATAATAACTTTTTATTAAACTATGAATAACATTAATTTATGGCTTTTTTATTTCTATAATACTAATTTTAGTTTATTAACTAATTTAACAAATTTTTTTTATCGTATAATTTCTTATAGTTTGATTTTTCACATGTTGGGATATTTTTGAAGAACACCTCTAAATTGGCATTCATCATAATTAATTAAAATTTATTATTATTGTATGAAAATAAATTAAAAATTTCTTTATTACTCATAATTTTTCCTATTAAAAATAGGGTGTTGCTAAACTTCGCCACCCTTTTCATTTTTTCGCCACCCCCCTTCAAATGAAATTACGAATTTGCCTCTGATTTTTTAAAAATTACAATTTTGCCACTCATTTCAAATTTTTTATTTATAATAATAATAATAATAATAATATTAATAATAATAAAAACAACAATAATAAAATTAAATAATAATAATTATTATTCAAAAAAAAATTGAGTCGCCCAAAATTGGGCGACTGAACCATGGTCGAGTCGCCCAGATCTGGGTGACTCAACCATGGTTCAGTCGCCCAATTTTGGGCGACTCAATTTTTTTTTTTTCTTTTTTGGAAAATAATAATAATAATAATAATATTAATATTAATACTAATAATAATAATTTATAGATTAATGTGGTCTATTAGCTCAGTTGGTTAGAGCGTTGTACTATTAACGTGAAGGTCACAATCATATTTATAATAAAAAATTAATAATCATTAAATAATGGCTTGTTCAGGTCTCGAACCTGTGACCTTCACGTTATTAGTACAACGCTCTAACCAACTGAGCTAATAGACCACATTTATCTATAAATTATTATTATTGGTATTAATATTATTATTATTATCATTATTATTATTATTATTATTATTATTATTATTATTATTATTATTATTATTATTATTATTATTATCTAAAAAGAAAAAAAAAAATTGAGTCGCCCAAAATTGGGCGACTGGACCATGGTTCAGTCGCCCAATTTTGGGCGACTCCACCATGCTCCAGTCGCCCAGATCTGGGCGACTCGACCATGGTTCAGTCGCCCAATTTTGGGCGACTCAACTTTTTTTTTTTTTGAATAATAATTATTATTATTTAATTTTATTATTGTTGTTTTTATTACTATTATTATTATTATTATTATTATTATTATTATTGTTATTATTATTATTATTATTATTATTATTACTACTGTTATTATTATTATTAATTTTATTTATTATTATTATTTAATTTTATTATTGTTGTTATTATTATTATTATTATTATTATTATTATTATTATTATTATAAATAAGAAATTTGTAAGGAGTGGCATTTTTGTAATTTTTTAAACTATAGGGGCAAATATGTAATTTTAGAGGGGAGGGGGGTGGCGAAAAAATGAAATGGAGTGGCGAACTTTAAGGATCGGGTAAAAATAAGGAAATATTTGGTTTGACAAGTTAGTACTTCGTTTATTGTCAACTTGATTCAGGCTACTATTGGAATTGACTTCTTGTCAAAAACCATGTATCTTGAAGATCGAACTGTGCGCTTGCAACTCTGGTAAGAGAATTTTCTTTTTCCTGGTCAAATATGTATGTTTTAAGTTAAAGCAATTGTGAAATTAGGATTAACTTCTTAAATAATCTCAACTCTTATAGCATACAAAACACAAGAGATTTATCAACCAGTGATTAAAAAGTCGAGTTTATCAAATTGTGTTGATCTTATAGACGTAATTGACATGATTTTGTCCCATATACCTACGCTAGTCGTCTCAAATTTTGAAGTGGGTGCTTCAGGGATACAGCTGGACAGGAAAGATTTCGGAGTCTCATACCCAGCTATATCAGAGACTCTTCAGTTGCTGTAATAGTTTATGACGTTGCCAGTAAGTTTTACTGTTCTCAAACTTGATATTAGTTTCTGAAAATGTTTCTCGGATAGCTTTCTTAAACTGCTGGGTAAAATGTTAATATGTCCATTATTAGCCTACATGTGAGTTGTTTTACATTGGAGAAACAGAAGATGATATGCCACTTTATTAACTTAAAGAATAACAGCTACTACTACCAATACAAATGAATCCACTTTCATCCTGACAACCTTTACTTTCTTGGATACCTTCCTTCTTCATCCATAGATGTTCTTCTTCTCCATCAAGTCATTCATGTCTACTCTTTATCTTATCTAATTCAATTTCCACCATTAAAATCGATTTTTCCATCAAGTGATTCATATCACTCTCCATCTTCTCCAATTTAATTTTCACCATTAAAATCACTTTCTCCATCAAGTCATTAATGCATACCTCCATTTTCTCTAATTTAATATTCACCATTAAAATCATAAAAATTTCTACATTATTATTCAATTAAAATTGAAATTAGGTTGACTACAATTACAATCAATTTCTCCATATTCATGATTTCCTCCATTTGCAGTTGTATAGTATGCATTTAAACTTGTTAAGGTAGGTGTTTAGTATATATGAAGTAAGTGTATATTTATAGTAAAGCAGGAGTTTTTAGTATGTGATGTAGGTGTTTATATGTATAAAATAGGATTTATAGTATGTGTAGTATGTATTTGTAATATGTGAAGTAGGGGTATTTAGTGTGTAAATTAGATGTTTTTGATTTTTAAACTAGTTGTTTACATTAAGTGTTTCATCTATTATAATAGAAGTTTTTTATAAGTAGACATTTATCTTCATTCAGTAGACGCTTTGTTGTATTATAGTAAAAGTTTTCAAGATCTAAAAGTAAAGTTTTTAAGATAATAAAGTAGATAAACTACCATTGATGTTAATGTTTTTCTGCTCAAGTGTGTTATCATCAAAGATGATGACAACTGATCTCAGGATATTAGGTGTTAAAATACTTCTACTGTTTAACTTACTTTAGTACATTATAAAGTTCATTTTGCTCTATGTTAAATTGTAGTGATACTTGGCCTTAGTAGGAGGTGCCTTTGAAAATTTTATTTTGAAAATATTGTTGAAAATCACGTACTTTTGATTTCATAAACACCTATTTTATATTCATTAAATAACTGCTTGATGTATATTAAACATCTAATTGTTATAAGATAAAGTCCTACTTTACATATCTTAAAACCTAGTTTGCATAATATAAACACCTACTTTTGACGTTAAACACATATTTAAGGTACAATAAACATATACTTTACTAAGGATTAACACCTATTTGTCATTTAATAACTACCTATTTGAAGAATGATAAATATCTACTTTGCATACCAAAAAGACTTACTTGACGTATGGTAAATATATCTTTGACATATGATTAACACCTACTTTTTATATCATAAACACCCATTTTGCATACCATAATCACATATCAGTTTTCCGTGTTTGAATAAAAGCGTTTATTAGATATTTGTAATATTTCCTTTTTCTATAATTTAATCTATTGGACTGGGCCTTTTAGGAGACGTCTCTTAAAGACAGTCTCTCAAGAGACCTGCTGATATGTTTTAGAAGTGAACATACTATTGGTTTGCATGTGGGTTAATTTTTTCTTCCTTATTTGGGTAGCCTATGTCGATTTTCTAAAATCTAATTTAGTTTCAACGCCTAGTTTATTGTTGGACTTTTATGAGTAGACAGTTAATCTTACCACATGGGGGCTTTAAATTGGATATTCGTTCCCATTGAGCTCTATAACCTTCCCAGCTTCAATTTTAAGGAAACTTACATGTGAGGAGTGCTAAAATGCATATTATTATCCACATTGGACTATTAGGGTGAATAGTTTGGAGTATCAAATTGACCAACATTCACTAAATTATCTACTAAATTTGAACCAAAATAAAGGCCTTAAACATACTTCTGCTTAGAAATGGTAAAAATTACATAAAACCCACCTCAATTTGCATAATTTAGGAAGCGAATAACAAGTGAAAAATCAAATCATAAGAACTTCAATAGAAATTCATCTGCTTGGATTCATAGTAATCAAAAACAAAATAAAATTGCAGTGAAGCCATGAAAATGTAAAAACCCACCAAACTCA
Organism: Amaranthus tricolor; assembly: GCF_026212465.1. Classification (NCBI taxonomy): domain Eukaryota; kingdom Viridiplantae; phylum Streptophyta; class Magnoliopsida; order Caryophyllales; family Amaranthaceae; genus Amaranthus; species Amaranthus tricolor. The sequence continues at coordinate 18,356,181 of NC_080049.1, forward strand.
AAAAACAATAAATTTAGTAAGCGTTCAATACAAGTGACAACAATATACAAATATGAAAAAGCAGAAAGAAATGCAAGGGACATACATACCTTGACAGACAGGTATTGAGAATTGTTCAATGTGTTGATATGGCCACCCATTACAATTGAACATACCCAAGTCAGTTTTACAATTTAACATAACCTAAGTCGATGGGTAGGTATTCCCACTGCGCGTACAAGTCTTTTTGTTCTTCTTTGCATCTGTTATTTTGGCACAAATCTTTTTGGTTCTTAAAAAGAAACAGTTTGAGAAGGTTCAATTGTCCGAAATGAATTTGAATTTCTAGATTCGTGAATTTATCAATATCAAGCTTGTAACAAGAATAAAATTAACAATTATTTGACAATATTGGACAATCAACAAATAAAAAAATCATGAGAAGGTTCTTTTTGTTTGTTTATACTTTTCTTCTACATCTACCAGAAGTTTGGAATTACTTTGATACTAGATTATTACTTTTAATATATAAGATTGCGAAGACCACTATTCTACTTTTTCACCTTTTCCAATCGAAATTTGGATATTATCATATGATATTTTGGGTATTTCAATATCATAAATTGTATGAAAAGTCTTCTATTTGAGAATCAAATTCGGCTGGATATTGGGTTGAAAAATTAAAACAAAACCCCACAATTTTTAGGATAAAACTTACCAATAGATGGCGAGTGAAGATGAGTGGCGAGTGGTGGTGGCGAGCGGTGGTGGCGAGCGGTGGTGTAGAGCGCAGGTGGCCTGTTGTGGTGGCAGTGACGAGTGGGTAAGATTGCTTGAGTGTGGGTGACGAGTTCCAGTGGGTTTTATTTGATTGAGGGATGACGAGTGATGAGTGGTGGCGGTTGAATGAGGGTGGCGGGTGGCGAGTGAAGATAAGGACGAGGGTTTACAGTGAGGGTGAGTTTTGAAGGAATTGGGAGTGAATGAGGCTTACAGTGAGGATGGATGAGGGTTTAGGTTTACACATTAACTATAATGCGCGGCTTTTTTTTTTTTTTTCTTTTTTTGTTTTAGATGAGTTTTGCAACGACTTCTTCTGTAATTAAAACCTTTTTTTTTTCAACAAGTGTACACCTGTTGCTAAACATTGGAAGTATCACGTACGGTTCCGACCAACCACTACCGGTCAATTCCGCTTTGGGGCCACCGAGTTTCTATTTTGCAACAAAAATTATTGTTGCTGTACAAACTATTATTTAATTGCAACAATGTTGTTCCAATAAATAGAGCAAAAAATTTTCAAACACCCGCCCTATTTGCAAAGGAGGGAAGCAAAATTATCAAGTTCTGCAACAACTATTAACGACAAATTTTTATTTTTCACAACAATTAAAAATCTGTTGTTGCAAAAACTTCTTGTTAAAAACAATTTTTCTTGTAGTGTTTCAAGCGTATATCCTAAAAATGGGGGAGATTAGCAACACTCATCATTGATTGAACTATTTTTTGGATTTTTCGCTTAAAAACCCCTTTTAGCTGTGGTGTTTTCGGTGGAGTTCTTTGCTGGAGAATTTCACAATCAAATGATTTATAAACTTTTGACTTATATTAAAGACCACGATCTGATCCTAATGCTTTTATCATTTTACCCAATTGAATTTTAACTTCATTCTTTAAGTATACTTTTCAAATGTTTTCGATTTTTGCTTCATGAGTTAAACATATCCATGTTTGACATCATCTGTAAAAGTAATAAATTAAAGTAGATAAATCTTATAATAATGAACTCATTGGACTACATACATCAGTGTGTATGAATGCTAAGAGATCACCAACCAACCCTTGTTCTACTGAAAGAATACGTTGTCAATTTTCTCAAGAAGCAAAATTCACATATATCAAATGATTCAAAATAACTTAAGAACTTCATTCGTATGAAGTTTCTCAATCTGTTTTGAGCTTATGCGACAGAATCAACAATGGCCAAGGTAAGTGGAATGACAATGATTTAACGTTTGCTTCTTGTTATTTAAGTTATAGACGTATGTTTCTCACACCAAAACAATAATTAGGTAGTAATCGAATTCAACTTTTGATACGTAACTTGATTGCTTGGTAGAGAATGAATACTTTAAATTATTATCTGTCTGTCGCTCTCTTCAAGTAACACCAATATAGAAATTCAATTGTAGTATTTCTAATTAATCTATGTATATCCCACGTAAGGTTGTACGAAAAAAGAAAAGAACAATTCGCTCTTATTTTTACGGGAGAAATATTAATTTATAAAATGATTAGATTAAAATTTCTCCTAATTGTATTTCATCAAAATTATAACTCCTCTGTATATAAGAATCACAAATAATAACGCCCTAATTATAGCCTAGTCTAATAATAATATTTGATCAATTCAATATACTTATGTGTGACCTTTTTGAAATACAAAACTCTAGTTATTATCCAATCTTATTGACCCAATTATTATATTTATCTATAGCATGTAAATTGTAATTACTAAAACATCACTATTATTATTTCCATTATATATTCCTAATAATATGTAGTAATTGACAAGAATGTCTTAGGACACAATTCATTCATGTAATACATTTCTTACATTAATTGTTCCTTGAGAGTAATCAAGTAGTTTGATTTGTGATGCAGTTAGACAGTCATTTCTCAATACCACAAAGTGGATCGAGGAAGTACGTACAGAACGTGGCAGCGATGTGATTATTGTCCTTGTGGGAAACAAAACTGATCTGGTTGATAAAAGGTGGGATATTGTTCAATTCTCTCCGTATTACTCATGTATTACTTCAAATTTTCCACATTATATGCAAAATTGAGGTAAGAGATTTTAAATGTAGTGTAGTAATTTCATAGCAAAGGGAGTAAGTTATACACTGATTTGGTTGATTAAAAACGTTGGATTTTCACTTTTGTATTTGTACTTTTTTATAATTAATACTCCTTCTGTTTATCCTAAATCCTAAGTGTTTCATTTAACTTTTTCTTATTTTTTAAGTGATCAAATAGGATTACATGTAAAAGAGTGAAAGTGTAGTGTTTTTAAATTTTGATAGGAATATGAAAAGATTAAGTTTAGTAATGAGTAAATTAATAAAGTTAACATACCTAAAATAAAATTGAGACATTTAATGTGACCTGAACCAATTAAAAAATGAGACACTTGAGGTGAATAGGAGGGGATGTATTTTTTTCCTCCTACCATAATGCGCTACGTAACTACTAAGAAATGCTACATACATTATCTGTTATTGGAATTTATTTTTTTTGTCTGGAGGCAAATAACCACCTATAACTTTATCAGGGTGTTTGTTTGGAGAGAGGTGGTTTGTTTGGAGAGACATTGGAGATCATGTTTGGACTTTGAGGTGAGATATGAAAACATTTTTTGTTCGTTTTAGATAATTGAAAATTGAAAAAGGATGGGAAAAGGGAAATGCCAAGGGGAAAGGACATATTTCACTAACATTGTTTTGGGGAGTGATATTTGAGGGGTGCAACTAGAGAAATGAAGGAAATTTTTTTGACATTAATGAAAGTAAAGAAGAATAGAGAGATTAAGGGCAAATATGTAATAAGTATTAATTTTCAACTAATTTCTTATTTATTTTTATCATTTGTGGGACAAAAACATAGACCAATTTATAAAATCTCATTCAAAGTCTAAAAAACAATCACACTAGGGTCTAAAGTTTCAATCTTTATCCCTAGGAATCACCTAAAACCAATGGTGAGGGTGTTTAATGCAATAAAACAACACTTCAATAATAAGCAATGAGAAATAATAAGAAACAAAGCAAAGATCAAAGATACAAGATTTACGAGGTTCACCCCAATGTGGGTTACGTCCTCGGTGGTGGTTAGTTTGCTTGATTATGTGAAGAAACAATGGAGTTCTCAAGAACTCTTACAAAGAAGTATTACACTTGAAGAAGATAAAAGAAGATGGGTTTGTGTTTAGTTAGGGTTTTAATCCACATTGGAGTGAGTGTATGAGACTCCTATTTATAGTAGAAGTTGTATACAAATGATTGGGCAAAGGCCCACATTAAAATATTCCCGTAAAACTTATCGCGCCAGAAAAACAGAGTGCATTTTGGACCCTCGCTCGACTAGTCGAGCGAAATAGCCTTAGTCGAGCGCTTGAATTCCAGTCGAGTAGCAGATCAGAATGCTCACTGATCTGGTCGAGCCAACAGGCTCGGTCGAGCACACTATGACTCTGGTCGAGCGGCTTATCTGGAGCCCACAATGACTCCCACATCATCATACACACATATACACACATCCACACACCATCAACCTCATCATACACCATTGGTGCACTCAAAATCACACTAAAAACCCAACAAAGTCTCATCCCAAATCTCACATCAAAGTCACTTAAGTCTTATATTATTTGCCACATCATAGTTTACTTATAATTTTTTAAGGGAAATTTGTCAGAAAATACTAATAATCTTTTTTCTCAAAAATTACCTAATAAAAAACGTTTTGTCAAAAAATACCTAATAAAATTTTTTTCTTTTTCAAAGAGTACCAAGTAACGTTTTCCTTTAGTTGACCGTCAAATTTAAAAGTTGACTGGTCAATGTCAAAAATTCTTATTCCTCATCTTCAATTTTTTTCCAACTTTAATTTTCTCACTCATCTTCTTCCTTTACTTTTTACTCAAAATCAAAAATTCTTCAAGCTCAATTGTAAGAATGGATTAATTCTTTTTGGTGAGAATCAAACCCTTGTTATAAGGGTGAAAGGCTAACTCATGATTCTTTAAGCTTAATTGCAAGAGGGGATTAGTCCAAAAAGTACATTGTTTCTACGTTTCAAAATATTTTCAACAAGTAGAAGTGTCGAAGAAGAGACTGAGGACAATCCTTTTCATCCGCCATTGATGGTGCTTGAAGTTGTTCGTACAATAAGAAAGAGAAAATGGTTAAAGAGAAGGATTGTTGAGGGATTTGAAAGGTAGAATTTAGAGCAAGTAGTGTTGATGGAGAAGGTAAAAATTCATTTTCAAGGTTTATTTGTTGTTGGGTTTCTCTCTCTTTCAATCCCAACTCACTAGATCTATGAATAAATTGATCAAACCAATCAAAGCAGAAAGTTTTAATTTTTTTATCAAGTGGGTATTTCTCAATTTGATGAATCTATTGCATTAACAAATTGATTGAATCTAAAATGTTCTATTTTAAGTAAAAAGTAGAGGAAGAAGATGAGTGAGGAAATTGAATTGGAAAAGAAACTGAAGATGAGGAAGAAATTTTTTTTATTTTGACCAATCTACGTTACATTTGACGGTCAACTGAACGAATGTAACTTACTACTCTTTGTAAAGAAAGAATTTTGTTAAGTATTTTTTGATTAAACTTTTTTATTAGGTACTTTTTGGAAGAAAAAAAAATTTTACTAGGTAATTTTGGATAATTTTCTCATTTTTTTAATGGTATCCTAAGAAAGTTGTATTTTCTGCAACTTAGTTGCGCATTTTACATACTCATTAGTTCCAAGTCTCAATTAGATTGTTATTAGTAATGAAAATAGGTCCCACTTGAGACAAAAAGGTTGTAACTTAACCAATACACATAAGTATTATTTTATTAAGAATAACAAAGTTATTAAAACTGGCTAGGAAATCAAAAAAATAAGTCTTTAGGTTGTTATTTTATGATTTTTTTTGACCTAGAAATGGCCATACACTCCTCTCGAGAAGTGTTTCTTGGCAATTACTCTTTGCCATCTGTATGGGCCTTGTAAAGATGGGCATGTTTACATGGCCTATGAGAACTGTAAAATGATTTTTTTATTAAGGAGTAAGGTTGAGAGAAGGGAGAGGTTAAGTGAGAATCGAATCTAAAATCATATATAGAAAAATGGTACTTGCTCTCCAGTTGAAACAAGACCCGAATCTCTAAGCAATGCTTATTAAGATTGGATAATCTTTTGATGTAAATCCACTCTAAGCTGAATTCGTTTGATTTCTATAGTTGTACATGATTTTACTTTTTCTTGAAGTTTTCAAATGAATTCGGTACTCGACACCTGATTGAACTTTTTTGCCTTGTTTTGTCTTGCTTTTGCCCTGTAGCCGTGCATATGGTGTGTTTTGCATCTTTTGTTTTCATTTATTCGAGTTGATGGACTCTCTGGTCGCAACCTCTTTTCATGAGAGTCTGATTTGCTGATTTTCAATCCCATATCATAACTACTATGAACATGATATTATACCGAGTATAATAAAAATGACCCATTTGAATTATTTAGCCAAAAGGGTCATAGAAATGAGCAAAGTGAGCAATTACCCATGCCCCAATCATAAAAAGCTTCACGAATATTTATTTCTAATATGATAATATATTAATATTCAATTTATGAAATAAAAAAGTAAAATTTTAATTGTATTTTCAATTTTTTAAAAAATTTAAACTATTATAGAACATACTTTTATAGGAATGTTGATTAATTTAATAGCTTCATAAAACTAATTTTCAAATATCTACACATAGCTAAATTAATATTTAATACGACTCTATTTTTAGGTTTTAATAATAATACTTTTCTATTTTAACAAGTAAATTATAAATGAGGCACAACTCGTTGGTTTCTGTAGGAAACCCATACATGTCAAAAGCTTTGTAGTTGTGATTAATATGCCAAAAAGTTAACTGGGACCTATGTTCTGTTAAGTTCCATGTATTTTTTCCTAATTGAGTTGACGCATTTTATACATTTGAATTTGAACAGGCAAGTCTCTATTGAAGAAGGAGATGCCAAGGCTCGAGAGGCTGGTGTTATGTTCATGGAGACAAGTGCAAAAGCGGGATTCAATATCAAGGTATTCCGATTATTGCATATTAACTAGATTTTTAGATATTTATGTATAATTACATGACATCTAAAATACATTTAATTTCCTTTAAGAGTTTGCAACATACAAAATTATATTGTATGAAATATGTAATTGCCAGTAAATTCACAAGGACGGAGAAAGTATACTTAATGCACATATTTTGACAACGACATGTATTGTAACTAATGCATTTACCCTACACATCTACTCAACGTGTCGCAGCCATTATTTCGTAAGATTGCGTCGTCCTTGCCAGGGATGGAATCTTTCTCTTCCACCAAACAAGAGGACATGGTTGATGTGAATTTAAAACCTCATAGCAATTCGTCCCAATCAGAACAACAAGGAGGTGGTTGCGCGTGCTAACTTGTAAGGTCCAGGAGTGGGTTGGTCAGGTTATTTTGAAAAACAAGTGTTGCAAAGAAAATTAATGAAAAGGACCTTTGTCGACAATTCAAGGGTATTAGCTTTGTTGCTGACCCTACTTAGGTCCTATATATCATCAATGTTCTATTGTTCAAAGGTACATTTTGTATACGATTTTGGTTTTAATATTTTGGAGATCTACATTTTGTTCATGTTTTGTAGTAATGGATTTCTATTTTCTTCATAGTGTCACTATGTTTTCTAACACAAAGTTCATTTTTGTGTTTTATTTTTTTTTTCATTATGTGTGCATTGAGAATGTTTCTTAATATATAGTCAACAAAAGATTTTTGTGTTTCTTAGACGTATTTTATAGGCTTTCTTTTCCTTCTTCCATTTGATCAAAAGTTGTGAAACAATCAATTGATATTTAAACTATCATATCGGTGGAGAAACAATAACGATAGAAGTTGCAACAAACATGCACTAAAACTGAAAGTATTAGGAAAATTGCAGTGATGAAAACACATACAAAGACAAAAATGAAGCAAAACTATTTATTTCTATATCTGTGTAATTATGTTTCATCAATTATGAAAGGGGATATGACTTTTCTTATATAGCGAAAAGCTACAAAACAAAACATGACTAAGCTAGCTACAAAAGTTAACATAAACAGTATGTTTGGATAAAAAACTTAGGAGATAAAAGAAAGGAAAGGAAGGGAAAGGGAGGGGAGGGAAAGGAAGGAAAGTGAAATGAAAGGAAAATAACTCTTATCTATTTAGAAGGGTATGGAAGAGAAAAGAAGGGAGTTGAGAGTTTTCCCTTCAAATCTTTCAACTTTGAAAAGATTGATACCTTAACAAAAATCATCCATTCAATCTCTCTAACTCCCTTCCAAATCCTTCTCCTCTTATTTTGTTATCCAAACAAGGAATCTCTAATCCCTCCAAATTCTTCACCTTTTTTCTCTCCATTTTCTTCCATCTAAACATAGTGAAAAGGAGAAAAACTTGCTAATATGGTAGATTCATTTTCATTCTTACCGAATGTGTGTAGAACATCTTTTCATCTCCATGAGTATAGGTAGATTCACTGGTTGGAATTGCCGAATGTGTGTTTCATGTCATGAAATGTGTTTAGCTACATGAGAATAGGTAGTTCGACATGTTTCAGGAAGCTTCTATTGCTCAAGAATTAATACTATTATCTATGATGCATTCTTCCTCATAACTCAAATCCATGTCCTTAGGTTGAAGATTAGTAACAACTATGTTGATGAGAAAACCTACTCTTTGCCTCTTTTTCTTATTCTTAATCTTATTTATCTTTCTACTCCCTACGTTTTATTGACTTTGTCCCATTTGATTTTTTGTCATTATTCACAGTTCATTCTTAATTTGTATTTTACAATCTATAAGTTAAACCATAGGCAAGTGGAGTCTTGATTGATTCGTCTCAATGCAAGGATTATTAATTTCAACTTTTTATAATTTTCAATTATACACAATTAGAGGGATATTAAGACTTCAATAATTATATTGGCAAACATATCCAAATCAAATGAGACAAAGTAATTGAAATGGAGGGAGTATTATTTTATGCTTTTTACTTCATTGCATCTTTAGTTTTTTTTTTGTGATTAATTATTTCACTAGTTCTTTTATTCCTTTCTTAAATTGTTTTCACCACCATAATACTCGTTTTTGAATATACTAGTCAATTGAGAAACTATTGACATATCTAGGGGCGAAACAAACAATTTTGAGGGTATTTTATTTTTCATAAATTTCTAAAATTAGGGCCCTTCATAATTTAAAAAAAATCTTTCTTAAACTAAAATAAAAAATCAACATAATTTTTAGTTTATTAAATAATATTGATTTAAAACTTAAATTAAGTTGTTAAAAATTAAATTTTCATCTCTAACATTAAAATGTAAGAGAAAATTGTAGTAGATTGATGGATTATAATAAAAAAGAGTAAAAGTTTAAAGGATTGCGAAATTAAGAAATAAAAATATTAATTATTTTTATAAATTAAGTTGGTGATAATTGATGTTTAATGAATGAGTAAAAATTAAATAATATAAGAAATAACATTTGGAAGTCAAAGAGTTGGTTTGGAAAGAGTTAAAATAGGAGAGAAAAAATGTAATCAATAAGATTTGGACATATGAAAATTGAAATATTAAGTAAAACTCCAACCAACTACTCAACTTTAATGGTATGTTAATCTAATATACTTTTTATATGAGGCCCTTTAGGTTTGGGGGCCCTGTGCGGTTGGACACTACGCACACCTTCAGAACCGCCCCTAAACATATCTTTCACTCCCTGTAAATTTGACCAGTACGTGCCGACATACTACTCTACGATGTGCTTATGGTATTAATAAAGAAAGACATAAAGTTCCTATCAAGTTTTTGGGTCGTTGTCGAAAAATGAAAATTTTGTCAAATGTTTTTCTTGATTAGTAAGTTTTCGTTCTTTGTGATACTATAGACCCCATTACGGCCTCTTTACAAAAGTTACATCGAATGGATGGATATGACCAATAATTTAATCAGATGGAGTCTCACCAAAATCGATTTGACCATTTCATGGTCGACTACCGGCCAAGCCAATATCTTATATATGATCATCATTATAGGGGAACATCCCTCCGTATCTTATGCACTCATGGTGGTACACACCTCCACTTAGTGATTTTTGTTATATTTATGTTGGTGTTGGTGGCACTACAACTTCAGGCGACACTTTTGGCCTAGGGGCTCAGGATGACAATGATAATGGGGAAGAGGAGGAGAAGAATGATGATGATATTGATGGTGATGAAGTGATAACTAAAACCCTCGCGCGCTTTTTGATCCTTTGTCGTATTGAGGACACTGCTTAGTTTGGCTTGGAGGAAGTGTTAACTCTTAAGTTGTTTTATGCTCGGTCTTTATATGTTTTCCTCCTCTTTCTCTTATACATATGCATGCTGGTAATTAGTTAGTTTTCTTCTTTGTTTCTTTTAGTAGTTAACTAGTCTTTTGTTCTTTTAGTATATTGTGGATAGCGGATAAGTAGAGATGAAGATAGGAGAAAAAGCAAAGGTGAGGGAGGGTTCTTCATGTAATTTGGATAAGTTTAAAGGAAATTTAGTTGAGTTAGCGATCGTCAAGAAAGTCAAATCATTTAACTTCAATGACATGATTACAATTAATACACTTTTTAATTTATAGTGACTAAAACTTATAAAAAATAACCTTTTGGCTATAAATAATAAGTTAGCTAAACTTTGCGACTATAATTAATATACAATTCTTTATTTATTAGACATGTAATGACTTTTTAACTATAAAGTTTTCTGTAGAAAAAATATGATAATGTTTCATTTTACACTCTGGTTATATTATGGTAATAGTTTAATCGCACTATTAAAATGGACCAGTTGGATATCAACATGTTAAGATCACATTGCATGTTGTTCCATGATACACATCCGCTTCATAATCTATGTCGTTCTTTTGTGTTAGTGTCTTGATCATTGATAGCACCAATAGTGATAGCAGCGGTTTTTTGGCCATTTTTTGCTGCGGTTTTGGCCCCAGCAATAGTGATAGCAACAAATGTCCTACTTTAAATGCTGCGGTTAAAAACCGCAGCAAATAAGGGCATTATTTGCTGCGGTCAAAACAAAATCGCAGCAAATAAGGAGGGGTACTTGCTGCGGTCAGAAGCAAAACCGCAGCAAATAAGTGGGGCATTAATTGCTGCGGTTTTGCCCCTGACCGCAGCAAATACTTCTATTTTTTTTCTCTTTTCGTTTTATCCTTATAATAATACAATGTAATAACAGTGATTAATCCAATGATAATCACAGATAATCAACAATAATCTCTTTGTAATAATAAACTCTCACTCGTATATATAATATAATATTATGCACATATATATATATATATATATATATATATATATATATATATATATATATATATATATATATATATATATATATATATATATATATATATATATATATATATATATATATATATATATATATATATATATTATACATTAAAGTATAAAAAATAATTTATACTAATTACAATTTATCAAGGACAAATATTAGAAAGATACGCGGCAATCTTGTCTTTTAATTCGCGCATCTCTCCACTTCGCAAAGGGCATGTTTCCCTCGGAATGTCGTTTAAAACCTATAATATAATATAAAAATAAAAAATTAATATATAAACATTAGATTTTACCAATAATTATTTAATTAAGAACGTAACAAATACTTACGGCATCTATATTTTCGACTCCAAACTCCTTCACGGATTTTATAATATCGTCCATATACTTCAGCGCGTAGTAGCTGCATTCAACGGAAGAAGAAGGTTGTTGAAAGCACTAAGAGAAAATAGATGTTAGTGTCAAAAACGGTTAAAAACGCATAAAATGACAACTTAACACGTAATTTCTAGCATATGACTATGATTTTAAATTCTAACCACTTCAACACATTAATATATACCAAATAGTGTTGTGTGCCAAGTTTCGTGCAAAACAAACCAAGTTTGAGCTACTTTACGCTCGAAAGTGCCAAAAACGGTTAAAAACGCATAAAATCGCAACTTAACACGTAATTTCTAACATATGACTATGATTTTCAATTCTAACCGCTTCAACACATTAATATATACCAAATAGTGTTGTGTGCCAAGTTTCGTGCATAACAAACCAAGTTTGAGCTACTTTACGCGCGAAAGTGACAAAAACGCTTAAAAACGCATAAAATCGCAACTTAACACGTAATTTCTAGCATATGACTATGATTTTCAATTCTAACCACTTCAACACAATAATATATACCAAATAGTGTTGTGTGCCAAGTTTCGTGCATAACAAACAAAGTTTGAGCTACTTTACCCGCGAAATTGACAAAAACTCTTAAAAACGCATAAAATTGCAACTTAACACGTAATTTCTAGCATATGACTATGATTTTCAATTCTATCCACTTCAACACAATAATATATACCAAAGAGTGTTGTGTAACATTTGGGAAATTAATATTTTAAGACGAGTAAGTTTAAGGGAATTATCAGTGCGAGAATGATCCTAAATACCATGACATGAAACATCCCCAATTTAATTTCTTCCCTCTTTTCCTTTTCTTTTATTTTTATTAAAATACCTAAACCCTAATTTCATTTTAACAAAACTGAAATCAAAATTTTCTCTTGTTCCATTTAAGCCATTCGAAATCCCTTGCCTTCTATTCCTCTGAATTTCACAGTCTTCTTCCTCAGAATAACTCTGAGAATTCGAGTATAGAACAATGGCTTTTCGTGCTTTCTTTCCTTGCCATTTTGACATGAAACTTTCGAAAACTATCAACAATGGTGCCTTGTTCTAATTGCTTTCGCCTTCGCCTGATTCTTTCAAGAACACAAGCACTGCTATTTCTGGAACCTGGCTATTAATCCTTCGAAGGTACAGCAATGGTACTTCTTTCATGTTCGTTTGAGTCTTTGAACCAGCAGCAATCTCTTCTCCTTAGCCTAACAATCGAACAATCTGTAACAATCTCCTATTTCAACGTTTTCATTATTCTCCTATTTCTTTTCTTTCTTTATTAGAGATATTTGTCCTTTGTTTCGTTTTCAGTCATATATTTCAATTCTTGTTAAAGCCATTACAAAGTTGATTTGGTAATTTCAGGATTCATTACATATGCGTGCTTCAATTTGAGTAGATAGATCTAATGTTGTTTGATATAAATTAGTGAATGATGAGATTATTGGTTTTAGTTAGTAAATAATTGTAGTGATAGATATTTGATAATAAGATATTTTGGATGAATTATTACTCTTTGTGGATTATTATTGATTTTGGATTTGAATGTCTACCTTTGGGTTTTATTATAGATATAAAGAGGATTATAAATATTAATTAAGATTGATGGATCTTGAGGATTAGTATGATATTTGTGAACATCAAATTTAAGAAATTGATAGAAAATGATTGTTGATGGTAAGGTTATGGATGATTTAATGTTCTTGAACAGGTTATTATATTCTTTTGAGGAATTTTGGACTTTGAGTTTGTATATTCACAATTGTGTTTGATTGAAATATAAGGAGAGTCCTAAAAGTGAGTAATATTGAGAGAATGTTAAAGAAGTCTAGATCATGTCCATAAATCTCGATGACATATTACAGCTTGGGTTAGAACACGCATAATTCTTTAAAGATTAGATATGCTAGAAAAGAATCCATGAGAAAGTTACGGTCTTTGTAGGAGATGCAATGAGCTATATGAACTTAGTTTGTAGTATCGAACGCTTTGTTGTGATGTTATGTTTGTTATGATTCAGGAGGCGACGTCATCGAGGAACCTTTCTAGTTGATAGCTGCGAATCGATCACGACTCTTTGAAGCGTAGTCTTTGGTGAGTAGTAGCACTTCCTTAAAAAGTGTTTAGCCAGACTACAGTTTTGAAATTTTTTTGTTAAAGTTTGTGAAATTTATATTGTTGAGATAAATTTGTTATGAATGATTATGCTGATATTGATATGGTTAATGGATTGGGCTTACGAGCTGGTCATTGACAGAGTGGTGGGACATTGTCTCCTATTTCCCTGTTTTGAGGTGAATTGTCATTCAAATATTGACTAGCCTCACCCGAGAGTGACATAGCCTTAGAGCTATGGATGTTCCTCTCAACTAGACTCCCTATGCGCACATACATCTAAGAAACTGATGTTGCTTTTAAACCTATAATTCGAACTATTGTGTTTGTTGTTTTGGATTGTTACTTCTCATTCAGTTTAATCTGACCCTCCTGTTGTTTCCATCTTTTAGTTTGATTACAGATCGGAACCGGTCGGGAACGATGGGTTAGCGGTGCTTGAATAGCGTTCCAAGGATGTATATTGAGCTGAGCACTTAGGAATTTGTAGTTTTGTATTAGGTTTTTGGATAAATGTATATTTGTTTTGGCTGTGCTGGTTATATCGGACTTGTAGAGACTTGTATTATTATCTTGTGTATTAGTTAGATGTTGGTTTTGGGATTTAGCTGAGTTAGTCACGTTGAAGAGCTTGTGACCCCTTTGCTTGAGTTTTGGAAGTGTGATTTCAGTTTCTTAGGAAACGAACCCAGTGATGACCCTGTTTACCCAGTCAAAGGTAAGTCGGGTTGTTACATGTTGTGTGCCAAGTTTCGTGCAAATCTGATACAAATGTGGTTGTATGAAATGAAGATACCAAAGGAGCCCACACAAGGCTACATACAGACCTCACGACACAGCAACAAACTAGTGACCAGACCACCTTGCACGACACGTAGAGACTAAACCTATGCATCCAGGACCTAGGCTAAAGTGGAAATGGAATCTCGGTACTTGGATCTAGCTATCAAGGTCCTTAAACCATTCTAACAATCCCCGTGGACTCCTAGAAGCTGAGCTGAAGGAGGGCTGCACACAAGGCTGCATACAGACCTCACGACACAGCAGCAAACTAGTGACCAGACCACCGTGCACGACATGTGGAGACTAAACCTATGCATCTAGGACCTAGGCTAAAGTGGAAATGGAATCTCGGTACTTGGATCTAGCTATCAAGGTCCTTAAACCATTCTAACAATCCACGTGGACTCCTAGAAGCTGAGCTGAAGGAGGGCTGCACACAAGGCTACATACAAACCTCACGACACAGCAGCAAACTAGTGACCAGACCACCTTGCACGACACGTGGAGACTAAACCTATGCATCCAGGACCTAGGCTAAAGTGGAAATGGAATCTCGGTACTTGGATCTAGTTATCAAGGTCCTTAAACCATTCTAACAATCCCCGTGGACTCCTAGAAGCTGAGCTGAAGGAGGGCTGCTCGACAGTTTGCTAGATCAGAATTGTCTAAGTGTTTGTGGTTGTTTCGTGTTCTTTTCATGATCATTTGTAGTTTTTGTATGTGTCATTAATCAAATCTTCCGCACAACATTAATCCTTGCATAACCAAGGCCTTAATCAGCCCCGGTTTCGCATCAAAACCAAGTTTGAGCTACTTTATGCGCAAAAGTGTAAAAAACGGTTAAAAACGCATAAAATGGCAACTTAACACGTAATTTCTAGCATATGAGTACGATTTTCAATTCTAACAACTTCAACACAATAATATGTACCAAATAGTGTTGTGTGCCAAGTTTCGTGCAAAACAAACCAAGTTTGAGCTACTTTACGCGCGAAAGTGCCAAAAACGGTTAAAAACGCATAAAATCGCAACTTAACACGTAATTTCTAGCATATGACTATGATTTTCAATTCTAACCACTTCAACACAATAATATATACCAAATAGTGTTGTGTGCCAAGTTTCGTGCATAACAAACCAAGTTTGAGCTACTTTACGCGCGAAATTGACAAAAACGCTTAAAAACGCATAAAATCGCAACTTAACACGTAATTTCTAGCATATGACTACGATTTTCAATTATAACAACTTCAACACAATAATATATACCGAATAGTGTTGTGTGCCAAGTTTCGTGCAAAACAAACCAAGTTTGAGCTACTTTACGCGCGAAAGTGCCAAAAACGGTTAAAAACGCATAAAATCGAATTTGTGTACTTTTATTGCTGTCCATTTTGGAAATGTGGCTCTGGATGTAGATCCCATTTGTCCACGCACTTTTTTCATTAAGCTAAAACGCATGGGAAAAGTAATACTATTTATATATCTATATAACACTTAACTAAATCAACTTGGTAAAATAATTAATATTACGTACGCATTCAACAACGCTTTGAATTTTGTGTTACGAGGCGGGCTTTGAGGTTTTTGTAATGAGTCGAAGACGTGCATAGTGTTCGTTAAAGGACATATGACCAAAAGTATCCAATGTAAACTATAAACGAAAATTTAAAATCAACAAATTAGAGATTAGGTGACTTTAAAAATCAAAAGATAAGTTCAATTTCAAAAATAAAACTTACTCTTCCATATATGGAGCCAGAATGAACGTGTGTTTAGATGCAAGGGAATTAGTCAAAGCAGTCTGAATGTATGCTCTGACGTCATCTGAATCATTTACACATTTAGTACCCGAAATCGACTCAGGACAAAACCATCCAATTTTTATTGGAGGTTCGCAAGAATTTAGCTCCTCGTAAGCCGCACTAAACTCACAAATAAGAAAATTTTGTTAGTAATTCGGTTATTAAAACAATTAAACAACAATGCCTAACTTGTAAGATCATGAACATCACCTCATGTAGACATGGAAAAGAGCTACGTTCAGCATCTCTCCTCTCAAAAATTGCCCGATGTCACTTGGACCAATAATTACAAACGGGATCTCGAAAAAGTAGTATTGCTCCTTCAGCAGGTTCAGAATGAGTGGGTCCTCCTCACTTATGCGAGATGTACAATAATGCAGCCATTTGCAATCTTGAGAGAGATCTTTTAGCTCCTCATCAGTCAAAATTGGCATCGACTTTGACCCAGTCGACACCTTTGCTGAGGAATCGACCTCTCTCCAAGATCCCTTTGGACTCTTTTGCAATTTCAATTTATACAATTAAATTAGTGTGAGCATGTAATTAAAAAAATAAAAAAATAAGGTACTAATGATTCTTACCATGTTAGTGAATCGGACCCAAGCATATGGCCATGTGATGAAACTACTTAGAGCGTGTGAGAGTTTCTCAAGGCTCCATGTTGGCATTGGAACCGGGAGTGAGAAATCTTCAAACCCCTTTACAATAGTTTCCACGGCCACACTGATGTGGCCACTTGTAACAGGCATTGAATACACTGTTTGGCCCTCTTTGTTTGGCTGGGCCACACCATATGCAACCACAGTTAAGTCGCCATCACTAGCAACACCTAACTGAGGCAGCAAAAGAGAACAAGGAGTCGCCTCCTGAAAATTGTGTCGTTTAGTATAATAAGCATCATAATAAAATATTAAAACGCGTTGCAGTTTAAATTAATAAGTGCTTATATATTTAAAAACTATGTACCTGTAGCACTGGCTCTGGAGTTGGCTCCGGATTTTGAGCAACGGAGTTTATGTTCTCCGGTGTGGGGTTTTCCCCTTCAGGGGTATTAGTAATGAACTGGGGGTGCTACGTGGGTAATGGGCTTGGGTGTTGGCTCGACCGAAGCGTTAGGATCCCCATGTTGACTTTCCTGATCCTCGATAATCAGGTTTGCCAAGTCAACAATGGGTGCTCCCATCTTCTGCAACACGGCGGCCAGCTTGGCTAGAACGTCCTTCGTAATCTCCGCTCGGAGGGTTGCTACTTCATCCCGCAGCGCCATTCGGGATTGAGTAGCAACACACTCTTTGCCGAATGCCTTCTGTAACCCCACGCGGACGCCTCTCTTTCTGACTACCCACCCACTGTGGTCTTTCCCTAAGACCATATGCAATGCGTCAACATTGCCTCTTGGGGTGAACTCCCCCGTAGCTTCTTTTTCCTTCCAGCCCATCTATTCAAATAAAAAGTGACATATATAGCAATTTGTATAAGTACATCAAAGCCAAAGAATACAAAACAAATCAAGAATATACTTAATAATTTCAAAACTCACCACAGCATCAGCAACCTTCTTCGTTCCCAGATCATTAATGGTAAATTTACCACTTGCATCTCGGGAATGAAGCCCGCAATACCAATCACGCACCCGATCTCCAGCAGGAGTATTCACGGATGCGGAGGTAGTCGTAGATGAGGGTGTGGATGAACTTTGATTGGGGTATAAACCCGCATCCACCCACTCTTTTCGGACCTCATCGTACGTTTTCTGGCCCAAGCGATGGTAAAACTTCCTTTTGCTTGCAGAATCAGAAGCTTTACCACGCTTTTCCTAATTAATCAATAGAAATCGAATGTCATGTATTAGTTTAATGACTGAATCAAAAGAAGTAAATTCAAATTGGTAAACTATTATATAATATGAAATACTTACAACTTCTATGGGAGTTGTTCTTTTGGCAACAAAGGCCTCCAATCCCTCTTCGATATGTGACCCCATATTTCGTAGGGCATCTTCGAAGGTGATTGCTCTCCACCTTCGTTTCCCGTTTTGACCTTTTTGGTCGTACGGGCACGCCTCTTCGTAATCCAGCCAGTAACTAGATTGGATTTGAAATCTTTGAATCATTCAGCAACAGCTAAAAGAAACACATTCTTCTTGTCCTCATCGCTCTCAATGTGGAAAAGATTCTACAAAAATAATTTATATTTATTACTGTCAATCAAATTAATTTTAAAATGAAATTAAATGAGTAAAAATAGTAAAGTTTCTTACCACAGTATCATTCCATAGAGAGTTTTTCAAACCCTCTAGAACCTCGTTCCATGCGTGCAATATGGAAAGCTTGCGGATACATAGACCCACTTGTTTTCCATATTGCCTACGCCATTTTCCGCAGGGTTGACCCAATGCATTGTATTCCAAATGCATGGGTTCTGTGACTTTGAGGTTTTTCGTAGGACCTCGCCCTTTTCTTTTCTTATTGGTAGTGGGAGCATCCATTGGTGGAGCGTCTTCAGTCTCAAAATCATTGTCAATCGGTGGAGCATCTTCAGCCATACGCTCGTATCTCACAATTTGGTCCCCTTCGCTGTCATAACTACGATGCTCATTATCCGAGGTCTCAATCTCGGGGACAATTTCGTCTCTGAATAGATGCATTGTATATCAGTACCTGAAAGAGTATGAATAGAAATATATTAGAACATAAGCTAAGTAATATTAAGAATATGACTATGATTTACAATTCTAATACGTTCAACACAATAATATATAACAAATAGTATTATGTGCAAAGTTTCATGCAAAACAAACCAAGTGCCAAAAAAACTTTAAAAAGCTTTAAATTCATACCTTGTGAATCACTTAATTCAAATGTATTCCTTTCGTGTGATCTACACGCATATAACCAACATCTACATCATCTTGATCCACTGATTTTGGATTGATAAAGGGAGGGGAATCTTCAAAAGCCTCATATTCTTCCTCATCCTCAACATCGCCTATACCAAGGATGCTTCTTTTTCTGGGTACAACAATAGACTATTTTTTATCAGACGGGTCTACAATGTAGAATACTTGTTTGGCTTGTGTGGCTAGTATGAATGGCTCCTCACTATCACGCAAACGAGCTAAGTCTACAAGAGTGAATCCACAAGGGTCGTCTTTTTTTATGCATCGTCGATTATTATCTACCCACTTACATTTGAAAAGACCAATATTGAAAGTAGAGTAGTCAAGCTCCCATATTTCATGTACCCGCCCGTAGTATACCAATTTAGCATCAACCGACGCTTGATCCTTCGCACTTGTGTAAAATGTAGATGACGCCAAAATAGAAACCCTACTATTCTGTAGATACGATGACTTCTTGTCTTGACCCTCAGTCCAAAATGTGAAGCCATTGACATCGGAACCCTCATATTTGTTGACATCATCACGAGGACCAAAAGCTAACCACTTAACAATTTCGGATACACCCTTGAGTTCTTCGCATATTACTCAATTATGAAACCAATTAATAAACGTCTCGTTATGCAACTGCATCAATGCCCTATCCCCTTTAGAAGGATGTTTTGCGCGCAATATATCAAAATGTTCACTCAAAAAAGGATGAACTTCCGGAATATGATGCAACACATACAAGTGTGCTTGTAGAAGGCTTTCTCGAGGAGGTGTGACCGATTTGGAGCCAATTGTTCCTTTTCCCTCAAGTCTTCCTTCATGTCTAGAGGTGGGAAGTCCAATAGGCTTTGCCATGGCCAAATACTTGGCTATAAAGTTACTAATCTCATCGCTCACAGTGCCTTGAATCATACTCCCCTCAGGTTGTGCTGGATTCCTCACCTTGTTTTGTAAAACACCCATGTGTCTTTCAAAAGGATAACACCACCTTAAAAAAACTGGACCCAAAAGCTTGATCTCACGAATGAGATGGACAATAAAATGAACCATTATGTCAAAGAAAGAAGGTGGAAAATATATCTTAAACTTGCATAAAGTTACAATCACGTCGAGTTGAACTGCATCAAGTTTAAAGGGATCAAGAACTTTACTACAAATTGTGTTAAAAAACGAACATAGCTCGGTAATAGCATATCTCACATGTTTTGGCAGTATTCCACGGATTGCAATTGGTAAGAACACTTGCATCATTATATGGCAATCATGAGATTTCATGCTTCCCACCTTCAGCTCACCATTTAGGCTCACAAATCTCTTCATGTTAGATGAGTACCCAGACGGAACCTTAATGCCATACAAACACTCACAAAATGTCCGCTTCTCTGCTTTGGACAATGTGTAGCAAGCTGGAGGCAAATAAACTTTGTCATTACTCATCGTCTTCTTACTGCCACCAACTTAATCAACTCTATTTCTTTTCTTACTCACCTTAACATGTGCCCACAACTCCGGACGAAGACCCTTACATTCAAACCAATCTCGCACGGCCCTAACATCCTTTGTCTTACCCGGAATGTTCATGAGAGTCCCGAGTATGGCATCGTATACATTTTTCTCTATATGCATAACGTCAAGACAATGCCTAACCTGTAGATCTCTCCAATATGGAAGCTTCCAAAAGACTGATTCTTTTTTCCATAATCGGTCTTCACCCCCTTGCACTTGCCCTGTTTTACCAAATACAGTCTCAACTCCCTTAACCTGTTCATAAACCTCATAACCGGTTAACGGTCGACGAGCTACACGGTCTTCAACCTCCCCGTTGAACAACTTCTTCTTCTTACGATATTGGTGGTCTCGTGGGAGGAACTTTCGATGGTGCATGAATACGTGTTTGCACTTAGGAATCCATGTGGATTCCATGTCATCGATACATATTGGGCATGCTCTCTTCCCTTTGTTCTTATACCCCGATAAGTTGCCATATGCCGGAAAATCATTCACGGTGCATAAAAGCATTGCACGCAAGGTGAACTCCTCATTAGCATATGCATCAAACACGGAAACGCATTCATCCCACATCTTTCTCAAATCCTCAACGAGAGGTGCAAGATATACATCTATGTCATTACCAGGTTGTTTAGGACCCGAGATAAGAAGCGAAAGCATAATGTACTTATGCTTCATACACAACCAGGGTGACAAATTATAGATCACTAACAGTACCGGCCAAGTACTATGTTGAGAACTAAGATTGTCGAATGGGTTCATTCCATCCGTACACAGTCCGAGCCTTAAATTACGAACCTCATCCCCAAAAGTCTTATGCAACCTATCAATACTCTTCCACTCCGGAGAATCAGATCGATGTGTGAGCAAGTGACCTTTGTTCACCCTATCTACATGCCACCTCAAATTTAACGCATCTTTCTTTATAGAAAACAAGCGCTTGAATCTAGGTATTATTGGGAAGATACCACAATACCTTAGCCAGGGGCCCTTTAGCATCCCGAGCCCCTTTACGCTTGTAGCGCGATAACCCACACCTAAGACACTCTTCTAAGTTCTCGTTTTCATTCCAATACAATACACAATCATTCGAACACGCATGAATCTTCTGGTACTCTAAGCCGAAAGGACACATGAGCTTTTTGGCATAATATGTCGACTTTGAAAGTTCATTTCCCTGGGGAAGCATCTCACCTAACACTTCTAATAACATTGTGAAACTAGCGTCACTCCAATTGAACTTTGACTTAATGTTGAAAATTGTCAACACTGCTGTTAGTTTGGTGAACTTTGTACATCCAGGGTACAAAGGCTTTTGAGAAGCCTCTGTCAACAAGTCAAAAACACGAGGACACTTTCCTAACTCATCCTCGACTCCCTCTATCATCTCATCAACACGATCCACATTCTCATCGACATTCTCTTCATCTGTCTCATACCCATCAACATGATCTACTACATCCTCATTGACATCAGCCACATTATTGACGTCTTCAACAACACTTTTCTCTTTGTAAACTCCCTCCTCACCATGCCAAACCCAAACATGATATTGAGACCTAAACCCACGTCGAAATATGTGCTCCCTAAGGATATCAACACTATCTACCTTTGATACATTGCCACAACTGACACATGGGCAATAAAAACCAACTCCCCCCGTCCTAACTTGATGTTCAACCGCAATACTACAAAGTTCTAATATGCCATCAATAAATTCCGACGATTCAATGTTTCCATACATCCAAGAACGATCTTTTGTCATCCTAATTAGTGTGATTAATTGATTCAAAAAAAAATTAATACACAACTTTTAAACATATATACTTAACGAACTCTAACTAACCACAAAATTAAGTAATAATCATTCATTTAACACTAATTAACCCAAATAATAACAC
Organism: Amaranthus tricolor; assembly: GCF_026212465.1. NCBI lineage: Eukaryota > Viridiplantae > Streptophyta > Magnoliopsida > Caryophyllales > Amaranthaceae > Amaranthus > Amaranthus tricolor. The sequence goes on from NC_080049.1 coordinate 18,378,767, forward strand.
AATGTTTTTTAAACTGTCCAAATGATGTTTATTGTAGTAACCATAATTAATATTCATATAAAAACAATAAAAATAAAATCACATTCATAAACTTAGACACCTAATTAACATTCATATCAACAACTCATTCATTTAACCATAAACAACCCTAATTAAACCTAATTTACAAACTAGAAAAAAAATTACGATAAATTTAAAACTTAAAAACCAGACACATTCATAAATAAAATGAAGAAATTACTTAAAAATATCACAAAATATGATATATATGATAAATTTAAAACTTAAAAACAACAACAACATACACATTCATAAAGTATGACAAATTTAAACCTAATTTACAAACCACACACAAACCACATTCACAAATAATTACTAAATATGCAAATAATTAATTAACAAACCACATTTTTAACTAAATTACTAAATTCATGAGTTTTGAAGATGAATTTTTGTCTTTTATTTTTGTGATATTAATTGATTTTTATGGGTTAATGACGGTAAAAAAATAGAACAAAGAGGTGATTTTTAAGGCATCATGTATGTTATTATTATCATTATGCCCCGTACATCTTCACATTAAGTATGATTGAAGAATGATGATGATGATGAACAAGAACACAGTAGAAGAATAGTAGGGGTTTATGAAAATTCGAAGTTTGATGATGAACAAGAACAACAGCAAGGATTTACCTTCAGAAACCGTTTGTGAAGATGAACAGCAACAAGCTAAGAATGATGACCAGCAACAAATGACCGTTTGTGAAGATGAACAGCAACAAGAATGATGAACCACAGCAAATGACCGTTTGTGAAAATGAAGATGAACACAAGAAACGAACACAAATCTTGATGCTTAATCTTATACGTTTGTGAAGATGAAGAAGAGGAACGAAGCAAATGAAGATGAAGATGAAGCGTTTTTTCAATGAGGAACAAAGCAAACTGTATAAACGTATTTGAGAAGGGATATGTGAATAAAAAAGAAACTGGCGGGTTTTAAAAAAATTTTGTCCAACGGTCATTTGCTGCGGTTCAAAACAAAACCGGAGCAATAAGAAATTTTGTGAAGGGTTATTTGTTGCGGTTCAAGCATAACCGGAGCAATTAGCATTTTCATGAAGATATATTTGCTGCGGTTTAATCAAAACCGGAGCAATTAATCTAATTTTTAAGAGTTATTTGCTGTGGTTGTGGAAAAACCGGAGCAATTAATGCAGTGTGAAAGGTTATTTGCTGCGGTCAACTGGAAAACCGCAGCAATTAGAATATTTTTTTTTTTGATACATTTTCCTATTTTTTGCTGCCAATACACAAAAACCGCAGCAAATGATGAGCAGCAAATACATTTTTTTCCACTAGTGAATGTAACGAATGATGCTTTGATCTGTGCTAATTTGATTGATGAACAAAAATAGTTTCTAATACATTACAATTTTAACAATATGATTGAGCTTAATTTTTTTAGGGAAATTCCACGTGGTAACCCTGAGGTATTGGGTTTTCCACGTGATAACAAATGTTATTTTTAAAAATCCACGCGTTAACCCTGAGGTTTACCGAAATCATTCTGTGTGATCATTATACCCAAAAAAAAATTGAAAACATTAGTTTAGTAAGTTTGAAGCATGTACATAGCTAAGAAATTCGAAAATCCTTTATTTTCCCAATTCAACTCTCCCAACATCATATTTCTCTTATTCACCCTAATTCTCCAAAATCCCGAACCCTAAATCTCCAAATATGAAACACAAAATCAATTAAATCCATCTCCAAAGATCATAAAGTTGAGCTCTCAACTTAAAGGATAAAAGTATAGAAGAAAAGTCCAAAAATCATATAACATAAACAAATTAAACAAACAGAAAAAATTTACTTGAGAGAATCTTGTAGATGGTTTAAAAGGAAATAACCCAGTAAATGGTCTAAAATTCAAATGGGCATTTTGCCTAAAATTTTGTCTCCACAAAAGATTTGGTCACTGAGTTTGTAAAGGTACATCCGTGGCTACTCTTTGCTTGCTTTCTTCTCAAAGTTTCTTCCTCTGCATTAAAGACTCCAATACCCACCTCTGATTAGTGTTCACTCTGCATTGAAATTTTGAAATCCAAAAAAAAATTTAAATTGAAAAGTATTTATTATAATAAATTTCATTTATTTTTTATTTATACGCTTTTTTTATACCTTTATCCGTTTTAGTTGAGAGCTCGATTTTGTGATGTTTAGAGTTTCATTGATTTTGTGTTTTCAAATTAGGGGATTTAGGGTTAGAGGATGTAGGGGAGTTATTGTGAAATAGGGGAAATGGGATATTGGGAGAGTTGAATCGGAAAAATAACCGGTTTTCAAATTTTTCAGCTATTTAAACTAACGTTTTCAATTTTTTTTTTTTGGGTAAAAAGCTAACAGAGAATGATCAGGGTAAACCTTAAGGTTACCGTGTGAATTTTTAAAAAACTTTGGTTACAACATGGAAAATCCAATATCTCAGAGTTACCACGTAGAATTTTCCTTTTTCCAATACCTCAGAGTTATCACGTGAAATTTTTCTTTTTCTTATAATACATGTTTATAAAGATTTACATAAAGCCTAAGTGGGAGATTGTTGGATCATAGTATTAGATATTCATGAGTCATTATAAGTTATTATAGACTTAAAGTTATTAAAGTTGTTATACTGAAAGAACACATTGTCAATTTTTCCAGCAAGCAAAATTCACATACATCAAATGATTCAAAATTATATAACTTAAGAACTTCATTCATAACTTAAGAACTTCATTCGTAAGAAGTTTTATTCAACTTATAAGTTAGATTAGACATTTGCTAACTTTAGGTGATTAATCGACGACCCTTTATGAAAATATTTGTTACGCAATTTAAAAAAAAAATCAATAAAAATTAATTTTAATCCGTAAAAATCAGATTTGATGAGCAAAAAATCGATTATATTTAGTAAAAACCAGTTATAATTAGGAAAAATCAATTACAATGAATAAAAATCAATTTTAATCATAACAACACAATTATAAGTTATAACTAAAAATCAGTTATAATTAGCAAAAATCAATTTTGCAGTTACAATAAAATAATCACTAAAAATCAATAAATATCAATTTGTAAAATTAATTTCAATTTGTAACATTCAGTTGAATTAGTAAAAATCGGATGAGTTGAATAGGGCATTAATACATTAGGTTGTGAGACTTAAATGTGTAGAGAGTTATTTTATGAATGTATTTTTTAATAGGCAAAATAATAGACACAGGTTAATATTATATATTATATACGTATAACAATTATGATTCCTAAGTTAGAGGTATTTTTTCTCTCCGTCATCCCATTATCAAAGATTTAATGTGATAACATTAAGGGTGATCACTAAATAAAATAGAAATTGATTTGGAATATCTAACCGCTCTCATTCTTCAAAATTTCTTATGTGCTATGAATCTGGCTACTCTCAATGTTTTTTTTTTTATTTTTTTTGCTAATTTAATACTATAATAGACCATTTCGTAAGTAATGGTCTTCATATTTTTTGTTATCAAAACAAACTAAACAAGACACAACAAAAACAAAAAACAGTCTGGAAACAGTTATGTACATCGGAAAAATTGAGATGAAGTCCAATATAGAGGAGATACGCGGATCACAAAACAGTAATCTCCAACAGAGAAATTAGGAACAGAAGATTATGATATTTTTTTTATATATTTTATATAAGAAAAAAGGAAAAAAAAAGGTAGGACCCTTCATCCATGCACATAACTATCGCCGAATCGTCTAACTCGTAGAGTGAGTAATATCAAGACTAATGTCCCTATACTGGACCTGAAAAGAAGGAGAACCAACATTAATTAATTATGTGATAATATCGTTAGGATAGATTTGACTTTTTAAGTTTTGACAGATTTTTTAATTATATATATAGTTATCAGAATTTCGATTCTACAATCTTACAATTTAAAAATAGGCGACCGATTAGGTAGGATCTTAATGCGGTAGAATCGTGCGATCTTATTTAGCTCAAGAATTTAGATGGTTGGATCATAACACGATTCTAGGATCCTACAATCCAACGATCAATCCTATATGGGTAGTTTCAATAGTAAAATATTTTCATATAATACAGATTTCACTTATGTATAAATTTATATTTAAAATAATTATGTCAATAACTTTATAAAATTTAAGTTTTTCTTGATTTTTGAGTTTGAAAATTATTATGAAAAATATTTTTTTTCAAAAATTAATAGATGTTTTACTTATACTTTAAAACTTAAAAAAAAAACAATTTTAATTGATAATCAGTAATCCAAAGCACACTAATACATATTTTTTGGATTACACGATTATGCGATCCGATTCTACCGATTTCGATCCACCCTTCAACGATCCTAGTAGAAACGGGATTCTAATAACCTTCATTATATACACTTTTTAGTTAGATCAGATCAAATAGTAGATACAATTATTATCATAAAAAGTGAAAAACAACAGATCAAGATGCTTTTTCCAATTTATGCTTTGCTCTTTTTCTTTTTTTAATTTGGAAGGTAGTGCTAAACACTTGCTAAATGGAGGCAACTAACACTGATTGCTAGATGTAAATTTTGTTTTAAATATGATGATAAATAGGGTGGGCAGTTTTCTGTATTTTTGTGACTGTAATTAATACGAAAATTCGATGTGATTAGATATAAATTAATAGCGTAAAGACTGATTGCTCTGTGTTCGATTAGATTCAGATATGAAAATTCGATTTGGTTAGTTAGGTTCGAGTTTTGAGTAATAATTAAAAGTTTTCAAGACAGGTTACCACATTGTTGGACCTTTTCAATTCATTCTAGCATAATAAAGTTAACGAAGTAAATTGTGACTATGAAAAGAGTAATGAAGATATGTATAGTGTAAGCAGATTATACGGCAGGATGCTTACACAATGGAAAACAGAAGAACAATTCGTCGTGAGTGAAATAATCCTGCACGCTTACACTTTCTCGGTCTGTTGTTAATAGCATCGTGCGGCTTCTCCAATGTTTGTTTCTCTGTCAAAACGAGTGAAAGCATTTGCATCAAAAAGCTTCATATATAACTAAACTCATACTCCCTCGTAATTGAGGGATCAAATATACGAAGTTTTCTAATATTCAAAATTTTAAAACGAAATATATTCAGTCTTTCGATTCTTAAAATATAAATATAGCAACTACATTTCAAATTAGATAAACTAACAAAGTTCCAAATCAAATAAATAAATACACATAATAGTTTTTATTTAATTATTTTAAAATATAAATGTCAAAGGTCTATGGGTCCAATCTAGGTCTCACAAGTAAGGACCCAGACCTAGACCAGTCCACTAGCCCTAGGATCATAGACTCAAATCATACCCGGACCATAAGGGTCAAAGAATAGGTGGATCCAAACCCTAAAATTAGAATCGGTCGAGTCTAGACGCTTAGAGTCTAAGACCTATGCCCATACCTACTCCCAATCCAACCATACCCTAATGCTTAGGGAACTTCAAAATTAAACATTATTCAATGGTCAACAACCCTTTGCCAAAACATATTTGACCACCACTTTGCTAGTTACTGGATTAGCGGCATCAAAAGTTGAACAATGACAGAAGAACCTCTGCCAATTGCCAATTGCCATTGCCAATTGCCAATTGCCATTTGCATGTTTTAACTTAAACATTGATGAATAGTTTCTATTCTCAAAACAATAACAAAAGCCATTAACATCCAACAATTAATTGCAAGACAGAAAACACAGCTAAAATGCAATTACTAATACCTTTAGCATCAAGCTTGAGAAACATGAGGACATGGTTTATTAAAGGAGGAATAGTTTTTTTTCCTGATTGCAAGCTGTTCTGTCTTCGCAGCGGTTTCTACGAGACACAAGACGAAATAGAAGATAAGTTGGCCATAATGAAATCCCAAAAATCACCACATTAAGATGAAATCAATTTCAATTTTGGATTTTACTCACAGTTAATGAAATTTCAGTTTTGATGCTTCCACAAGTATCTTGATCGATTTTTGAAACGTCGCCCAAACCTTTCTCAATATCAACGGTAACTACGCAAGAAGGAAATGAGTTTGAAGATTCCATGTTTACTGGTTTATGGCAAATTACTGAAGCATCCACACATGCTTTATTTTCTAACTGTGCCATACATTGCGAATGCGCTGTGGTTGATCCATCATCACTCAATACCAAAATGCGGCAAAAATCCTGGCAATATTACAGGGGTTCTAAACTAATTAGTTGTAGAAAAAAATTGATATTCTTCAGACTTAGCAACATGCATATAATTGAGATTGAAATAAATACAGAAAACATTATTTGCATTAGTTGACCCATAATTCAGTGATTATGTTTTGATGACTGTATCTCATTTTATATAACGTAGTTAATGATATAGTACATAGTGTTAGGGCTATCTTAATTGTATGATTAAAGAAGTTGTTCAATGGTAAATGAACACAAGTAATTGTAATGATGGTGTTATAGACAAAATTAATCAATAATTGAAACATGATAAGCTCAAACTATTTTAACTAATAATTGACCTTTAAAATCGCTTTTAAAACTCATAATTATAATTATAATCAATTATAATTGAAACATGATGCACTGAACTTGAATAAATTAACTAAAAATTTAGAATTCAGATTACATTGACGCTAATAATTAAAGTCATTAATTTTTCAATTCAATCGAAATCGTAATCAATGTCGTGGATTAAACTACTTAATATATTTTTAATATTTGTTTGAAAATAAAAAAATTCATTGTTTTTTAAAGTTTCCATTGACGTGCTACTAAATTGAAACCTCCAGTTCATCTACAGCTATCATAAGTACCCAATCCTCATCCATTTGAGCTCAAAATTCACAATCAGCATCGAGCAATCCGCCGCCATAAACACACAAACCGAAAAGGAAAAAAAGAAAATGCAAACAAATTCAATCAGCAAAAGCGTCGAACTTATCACCGGCTACTTAGTCAAAACCAAAATTTCAGGTTTAGAATTGAAAGTTTCATCCTCAACAACAATGCCGGAACAAAAATGCAGCAGAGAATAAGATGAGAGAGAAAGAAGGATATACCTGTTCAGTTGAATCTGTCGCCATTGTAGAGAAGAAACTGAAATTCAGGAAGTACTTGTAAGTGGGAGAAAGAGAGAAAACAGAAAAATACTAGTAAACGTTACTCACATTGGGAGAAATGAAGTGAGGCAACTTAAAAGGAGCGCTTTGGCAACTGATTTTCCTTTTTCCAATTCAAATTGTTAGAGATATCGCAAAATATTGCGATCTAAATTTGGTTTACAATTAATAGAAGTATTCAAATTGAGCTTAGCCTGTTAATTAGTCAAACAATCCATATAAATGGTAAATTGGTAAGTATATGCCTCTGTTTATGACTCAAAAGTTGGCTATTTTTGAGTTGCTTTGGCTGATTTTTTCAATATAGGATTGTTATATTTATATTTGTTTAATATATGATTGTTAAATTTAGTTGTTTACTAAAATTATTATGTTGTTGGATCAGCTGAAATTATTGACTAATACTTTAATTATGTAAGCTACATGCTAAAATTAGTTGTTATGAAAATATTTGGTAAAGATATTTAATTGACCCTAATAACCGGTAACTAGTCAAATAAGCTTATTGTAATAGCCAACATTCAATTGTAAAAAATTATTAAAAGAAATTAGTGGAAAAAAAAAAGAACCACAAATAATAAAAAAATAATTTTATAAAGTTAATGGAAGTATTTAAAGACCACAAAAAATATAAAATTGTTAAAATAAGGTTAATGGAAGATATGTAGGACCAAAAATATTATTAGAATATTTATAAAGAGAAAAAATAAGGTTATTTTTATCCAAAATTTATAATATAAACACAAAGATTTTTTTATGAAAACAATAATTAAAACATTTACTTAATAAAAATAGATGACTTTATCAAAAATTTAAATTAAAAAGGTAATTTAATCTATCAGTTAATTCTATAGCTAACATTAATCTACTTTTAACAAATTTTCAGATTGTAATCAGGTATTTTTGTTGACTGTGCAGTTTGAGTACCAAAATCCCGATCAGGACGCCGGTGACAATCAGAACAAACATTATCTCTCTTTTCCTTTTGTTTATTTCACACTATTGTCTTGTACCCGGTATGTCTACCAAGTTGCCAGTTGGTGTATGATATAGTTCGTATTTTTATACTTTCTCAATTTCTGTTATTTTGAACCACATTTTATTTTAATTTCTTCCCTTAATTTTGCACTCTTTCTTTTCACTAATATTTCATTTTTATTTTTTTAATTTATTTATAAACTTATGTTGTCTCTACATCTTAAATCACTCATTTTTATTCTTCATCTATTTTTTGTCTTATTTTCCAACTCAATTTTCCATTCCATTGAATTTCAATCATTTTACAGTAAGTGTAAAATAAGAATAGAATAAGATACAACGTATTAGAATTCAAGCATTTTACTATATCGAATAGTGTTTTTTATTTGTCCTACTTTTTGTAAAGAATAATTGTAGGTTACTTATGAATCTTTTGCATGTTCCTAATAAAGATCTCAACGAATAAAAATGTATTTGTATGGAATTGGTATATATTATTTTAGTATGCATCAACCTTTAAGGGTATTAAAATAGTAAGTATTTTTATTTGACAAGTACAATCAAGTATAATCATTGGTAAATACATGCTATTATTAAATTGGTACACACAGTACAACAATTTTACCTTAACGAAGTCTATAGCAATGAAATTTTGAAGGGTAAATAAAAGGAAAAATGATCAAGAATAATCTCTTATATTGCTAATTTGTTGTGAATAATTCCTACTATTGATTATTTCAAATAATTTAACCTTTGTGTATTTTTTGCTGACAGCCCCACTTGATATATTTTAACTAGGGCTGACAAAAGCTGACCCGACCTGCTAACCTGATCTGAAACCGACCCGAAATTAGCGGGTTTGGGTTTAGATTTTTGACCCAGTTAATTAAATGGGTCAACCCGACCTGATCTGTTTATTTAATGGGTTAGGTTCAGGTTGAATATTTAAACCCGAAAAAAACCTATTTAACCAATTTATTAAATGGGTCAATCAGGTCAGGTCGACCCATATTTAACCCATTTATTAACCCATTGAAATTTTTTTAAAAAGTCATAAAGAATAAAGATAACTAGGATAACTGGATAAGTGCCAAGGCCCAAGTGGTATATCATAAACCCTAAAAATCTAAAATAATCATAAACCCATTGAAAGTTTGAAACGGCGTCTTCCTCAATTCCTCTCCACTCCAGTCTTTGTGCGACAGTGCGACTGCGCTTTCGCCCTTCTCCTTCCTCTTCTCTGCGGCAACTTCTTCTCAGTGTGACTGTGCGCCTTCTCCTTCCTCTTCTCTGCGGCATCAAGATAAGAATTATTTCTTTGTTTTCCCATTTTTCTGATTTTTTTTATCGATTTTTTCTGATTTGGAATGTTTTCGATTTTTTTGATTTTTCAATTCAAAAAACTTAATAAAAATGCTTGTACTGTGTTCGATTATTCTTCACTAAAATGGTGTTTGGATTGAGAACTGGAATCTTTCTTTATGAAGCTTGTACTGTGTTCGATTTTCAACTCCATTAATAGATGCAAGTATGTTATTTTACAGTGTTTTTGTCATATTTTACAGTATGTTTTAGAATATGTTTTACAGTGTTCAATTATTCTTAGAAAAACTATCAACTCCATTAATGGATGCAAGTATGTTTTACAGTGTTAGCCATGAATTAGTTTTTATAATATATGGGTCAAATGGGTCAAATGACCTGAAATATATGGGTTTAATGACATGAAAAAAAGCAGGTTAAATGGGTCATTATCAGGTTGACCCGACCTGCTACAGATCAGGTCGAGGTTTCAATTTTTGACCCATTTAATTAAATGGGTCAGGTTCAGGTCAAGGGTCTACTGACCCATTTATATATGACCCGAACTTGAAAACGACCCAACCCGACCTGTTTGACACCCCTAATTTTAACCGACTACTATATAGGTACCTACCATCAAATAGGAGTATGAGTAGAACAACGAAGAAGTATAAGAAGGAAAAAGAAATGAGTGTAACTGCTAGAAGTATTCAAAATAGACCCGATTACTTGACTTTTACCCGACCTTTTAACCGAAATCGAATTGACCTAACTTTAAAATGAATTTATGTAAAAATCAATGTGGATACAAAATCTGATTATTCACAACAAAAGAGAAATAAGGTGGATTATTCAGAACTCGAAGCACGTGACCCGAAATCAATCCAATGACCCCAATAAACACCTTTAGTGACAGCAAGTAGATACCTACCATAACCAGTTAAAATGTTATAAGGAGTGATTATTCACAACAAATAAAAAATAAGATGGATCATTCAAAATAAATTTTCCTAAATAAGAATAAAAAGACAAGCAAATTGCATAACAAATATATTTATAAAGGGTCGATTAATTCACGTAAAGTAAGCAAATGTCTAATCTAAGTTGATTGGATTTGAACAATATATAATGTTATGGGAAGAAATATAATTTGGCCTATTTATTATATGAGTAAAAATGTTGGACATATAAGAGCACATTAGACTCGTTGAAAATGTCGAGATATGCATGTTTCAGATGAATGTGATTGTGGACACATGCTATATTGTAAAAAGGTCATTTGGCTGTTACAAATATGAACTATATGTGGAAAGTTTACGTTGAAGTATGACTTGAGTCAAAGTTTTTGGCTCATTCGTTTTGGTTGGAATCTTGTCCATGGGATGATTTTCATGCCCTGTATGGAGAGGGGATACTTTTTGAATCAAGTCATTTGTTGGTTTAATTGACCACGTGCCTTTTACGGTCAAGTATGTTTATGGCTTATTTAGTGTAATGAAGCACGAAGTTTGTTGCATTATGGGGTTCTTAGATTTGAAAAAAGTAAAGACTTCTCAAAAATTGCGCGACTATTGACACAGTTGACAAAGAAGCACCGTAAGTTTGTGTCAGATTACCATTGTGAGGAGGCCTTTTAGACTCTGAAATCTCTCGTCTCATATCTGCTCTAATTTTCGCACTACCCGATGATGATTCTCTTTTTGAGTTGTATACGGATGCGTCGAAACATGGTTTCGGTTATGTACTCATGCAAAATGGACAAGTTATTGCATAGGCTTCAGGACAATTAAAGGTACATGAGGTGAACTGTCCGACGCATGATATGGAGCTTACAGCTATTGTATTTGCACTTAAGATTTCGCGAAATTATTTGTATAGGACGAGCTTTACAGTCCTATCAGATCACAAGAGTTTGAAGTATATCTTTACTCAATGTGAATTGAACATGAGACAGAGGCGTTGGTTAAAGTTGATTAAAGACTACAATATGGAGATTTAGTGCCATGAAGGGAAGACGAATGTTGTCGCATATTCCTTAAATAGAAAGGCAGTGCATACTCTACATACTGAGTTGTCTAGGGCATGTATGAGAGACGAGTTCCATAATTTGGACATTGACTTAGTTCAATCTGGTACCGTATCCGCGATAATGGAGGTTCAGTTGGACTTATTCGACGAAATCAAATAATGTTAGATTAAGGACACAAAGCTTGTACTAAGGGCTTCATTGATTATCGATACACCAGAACGACATTTTAGTATACATGAGGATGGTAGTTTGAGTTATGATGGTCGATGGTGTGTTCCATATGGTTTAGAATTACGAAAACATATTCTTGGAGAGGATCACAACTCAACTTATTCTATCCATCCAGGTAAGGAGAAGCTATATAACAATTTAAGACGATTGTTTTTGGTGGCCAGGTATGAAGTTTGATGTTGTTGAGTTTGTTAGTATATGTTTGACCTGTCAGAAGGTCAAAACGGATCATCCTAGACCACAAGGATTGCTTCATCAATTACATATCCCTGAGCGGAAATGGAAGTCGATTTTCATGGACTTTTTATGTGGATTTCTTAGAAAACCCAAGGGCAATAACATGATTTTGGTTATTGTTGAAAGACTGAAGAAGGTGGCACACTTCATTACGATGAAGGACACGTGGAGTAAGCACCAGCCTTTTATGGCTTATAAACGACATGTGCTCAAACAGTATGGAGTTCCTAAAGACATTGTATTCGATCGTGATGCTAGGTTTCTATCTAACTTCTAGTAGAAGTTACATGATACCTTAGGTACAAACTTGAGGATGAGTACTGCTTTTCATCCAGCGAGCGACAGCCAGACTGATTGTACTATTCAAACGCTTGAGTATATGTTGTGTGCATTAGTTCTTCACTTTGGAGGTTCTTGGGAGGATATACTAGATTTATTTGACTGAGTTTTTTTTATTATAAAAATTATCATGTTAGTATCTAGATGGCACAGTTTGAGGCTTTACATGGTCGTCGATGTCGTAGTCCATTGTGTTGGAATAATGCAACTGAGGTTGTGGCATTAAGACCACCATTGATTCAGGAGATGATCGACATATACGTCAGAGGATGAAAACTGCACCAGACGATATAAGAATTATGCTAAGCAACGTCGTTGACCGATTGAGTTCCAAGTCGGAGTCAAAGTATTCCTTAAGGTATTGTGGACACAAGGTGTTATGAGATTAGAAATAAAGGCAAGCTTAGCCTAAGATTTTTTTGGGCCATTCGAGATTTTAGAGCGTATAGGTGAAGTATCTTATCGACACCCGATAGCGGAGCTATAGGTGAGTGGATAGTGACTCTCTTTTTAAAAGAGATTGACCAGTCTAATTTTCTATTATGTGTGACAATATTAATGCTTGAATTTCTCGATATATGAAAATTATATTTTGGTTACCTAGCAATGGTCATGGTTGATTTGTTATGTGGAGTGATATTTAAAAGATCGTGAGTCTACCGTCTATGATATTATGTTGTAAGCAGGAGGTAATTGGGTCTCTGCCATGATTCGAGGCGAGTTTCCATTGAGGTATTGATTAGCTTCCCCCATGAGAGACATAGCCTAGGATGTGAATGGGACTTTACGTCCTTCAATAGTAATACCGCAAGTGCACGGTGTAGCTTAGTACTAGGGCAAGTACAGGTTGAATCCACAGGGAGTGGGGGGTATATCAAGGAATTCTTAATCAATTAGTTGGTTCAACAACGTATAGGTAGATGTTTGTTACCGTAATTAACTAAAACTAGCAAATAAAGACTAAAGCTAAAACAAAGTATAAAACAAGTAAAGATGCTTAACCAAGAACATAAGATTAAAGGCAATACAAACACATCAAAAGGTAATATGAAGATGAAGCGGCAGAGACTAGGCTTTCTCACTAAAGTAATATTTACTAATATTCAACCTAAGGTTAAGGGTAAACATGGTCCGATTTGGTTTGGTCTAACACTAAAATCAAACCAAATAAAACATTTCGATCTAGAAATTTTCCAGACCGGACTAGACAACGGTTTGGTCTGGTCTGGTCTACGGCTTTTTATTTTTATATATTTATCCAAATCAATACATGTGTTTATGCAAATATTTCGCACTTACAATCACTAAATATAATAATTTGTAATCAATTGATAACATCAACATCATTCAAGTATATATTACTATACAATAATAACTACATCTTGAAATATCTAGGTAGTAACTTAATTTTTTTTCAAAAAAAATTATGATTTTTTACCATAGTACGGTTTGCGTTCTGTATGGTCTGAAAAATAAAAACCATGACCAGACTATAAACCATAATTTAATTTGAAAGAAAAACCAAACCTTAGACCAAACCAAATATGAAAATTCCGGTTTGATCCGGTTTGGTTTATTGTTTAGACCAAACATTGTTCAGCCCCTACCTAAGGTCATGGATATAGGTTATGGGGAAGAACATATCTTCGATACAAATGTTATCTCTCGAGCAACAAAAGCTTCCTATAACATACTCAACTACCTATTCTCATGGAGCTAAGCATATTTTAAGACATGGAACACACATTCATCATTTCCAATCAAAACATCTACCTATTCCCATGGAGATGTTTCAATTTTCAAGCATAGACTATCATTGGAAATCGACTCTCGCCCTCAATCCAATGACACTACGATAAGAGAAAAATATATCTCAAACCATAAATAATAAAACCAAGTCAAAGGTAAAGAAAGCAATTTAGACTACATACATGGTGATATTACCTAGCCTAAGCCAAATTGAACTACTCACTCATATTGAAATTGTACATAACTAAAGACATTGAATTCATGATAAATACTAGTAACAACAAAAAATCAAAAGCAATAAAGTGTAGAGAATTGGAAATTACTAGCTTGGAAATCAATTCAAGGAAGACAACCAAATGAAGAATTAATGAATGCTAATGATAAACTCCATAAAGCTTCGATTACAATTCAAATGCTTGATGAAATTCTTCAATAGAATTAACTTAATCTCATTTACATTAATGTATCAAATGATCTTCAATGATGAACAAGTCAAAACACTACAAAAAAAACAACAATTTTCCAACTGCCCAAAACAGTTGAAATTTAACTTAATCTTGTTGGCTTAGAATGGTCGGAAATGCTGATTAGTCGTTATATTTGTCGGAACTCCGACTAAAAAAATGATGGGTAGTAGGCATTTGGTCGGAGTTTCCGACTGATCTCCTACTATGTTTCAGTCGGAAATTTCGACAAGCGGTTATCGGAAATTAGTCGGCAATTCAGAAAATCAAAAATTCTCTTGATATTTCAGAAAATTGGGCATTAAAATAATAATTTAATTTTTCGACTCCGACTAAACAATAGTAGGAATTTAGTTGGAAAAGTCAAACTGCGAAATTGACTTGATCTGACCAAAAAAAGAAAGCTACAGATGCCGGTTGAATTGCTACTAGACTATGGTCGGTAATTAGTCGGAAAAGTCAAACATGAAATTTGACTAGATGTTACCAAGAAAAGGCGGATTTAGTCGGAAAATAGTTGGAAAATACTATTATTAAAATAATTAATCTGGTCAAATGTGGTCAACATCATTGACCACATTTGACCAGAATTATTATTTTATCGATAAAATAAATTATCGATTAAACAAAACAATAAAACGATAAAAATAACATCAAATACGAAAGAAACTAAATTTATATTCAAACCAACAAAAAAAATAAAAGTATCTGCCAAATAAATTATACAATTTCAAATTGTTTCGAACACAATTCAACTTTAAGAAACTTAAAAACAATGGTCTAGGATGGTGGAGGCAAAAGAGGTTGTTGGAAAGCTGGGTTCTGCTGGAACAACGTGCACACAAAGGATAGCAAACGGTTCACTTCTTCCCTCATTTTGCGTTGCTCCTCTAGAAGGGCCATATGCTCTTCCCTGGAAATGGCATTGTTGAGGCGATCATCTATTTGATTCATGACTTATTGAAGATGATCCAGCCTCTCATTAACCATTTGGGCTGGAGGAGGAGCGACTTGGTGTGGGATTGCGGCATCACAAACTCAGCATAATAATGTTGTGTCGCGTCACCAACACCAAAGAAAGCCTTAGAGGGCTTTTTCTTCCTTGGTGCCTCTGATTCAATGGTTTTAACGGCCTGAAAATAAGCATCGTTCAAATGCTCGGTAGGCGCATCTACGGGGAGAGGTGCGATGAAGCGCTTGTATTCATCCTACAAATCGAAATTATAAACATTTAAATAATGGATTTGTAAAAATTTCGGCAGAGTTTTCCCTGTAAATTAACAAAAACCAAAACTTAACTAACCCTTGAAATTTAAACCAACATAGACATACTATGTATCTAATTTGAAAACAGCTAAAAATCTAGCATTTCCTCAACATCAAACATCAGCTATTCTAAGGAATGTTGTAAAATATATGTGTATATAATATAATCTACAACAGCTAACCTACCAAAAGCTAATCTAATTTTTTATGTTAACAAAAAATGCTAACAAAAAATAAGGTAGATAAGAAGTTAAACTTACACTTATTATAATACCCCAAATTTAGCTTGAAAAAAGGATTGATAGACTACTCATATCAACAAGGTGCATCTTCTTTTCTAGGGAGCCCATTTGCTAAGAACTCCATAGTTAAGCGTGCTTGGTGGGGAGCAATCTTAGGATGGGTGACCTCCTGGGAAGTTTTCCCGGGTGCGCACGAGTGAGGCCAAAGTGCGCTGGAAAGACTTGTGTTGGTTTGTGGGGCTAGTCTACAGTCTCCAAGAGTAGTCACCAGCGGTCCGAGGGGCCGGGGTGTTACAAATGGTATTAGAGCAACCCTGCGACCGTGGCTGATAGTGTTTAGTGCACCTAGCGGGGGAAAAGATCCTGAAGTTACGGTCCAACGAGGACGTTGTATTCTTAAGTGGGGGTGAGTGTAATACCCCAAATTTAGCTTTAAAAAAAGGATTGATAGACTACTCATATCAACAAGGTGCATCTTCTTTTCTAGGGAGCCCATTTGCTAAGAACTCCACAGTTAAGCGTGCTTGGTGGGGAGCAATCTTAGGATGGGTGACCTACTGAGAAGTTTTTCCGGGTGCGCACGAGTGAGGCCAAAGTGCGCTGGAAAGACTTGTGTTGGTTTGTGGGGCTAGTCTACAGTCTCCAAGAGTAGTCACCAGCGGTCCGAGGGGCCGGGGTGTTACACTTATAGCCTTAGACTTCTCGTTGACCTACTACAAACCATCTTTGGTTCGCACTTTATGAGTGTGAAGAAACAACTCATAAGAAGAAGGCGTCTTTTGTTGCTCTTGCTTCTGAATCATCCATAATAGATCACCGTATCTTAGATAGACGGCTTTGGAATCTATGAACTCACTTTTTTGCTGTGTCTTAGATAGACGGCTTTGGAATCATCCATACAGTACGCAAAAGCATGCACGCCAAATGTACTCCACCCCGACATCATCGAATAAGCTGGAAAGTCGTTGATTGTGTACATCAAAGCCGCATGAAGCTGAAAGTTCTCCCTCTTAGATACATCATGCGTTTGGATCCCATCCTCCCACAATAGCTTCAACTCGTGTATCAATGGCTGTAGGTACATGTCAATCCTATGTTTTGGATTTTTAGGACTGGGGACGATCACCGTTAAGAACATATACTGTTTCTTCATGCACATCAAGGGAGGGAAGATTATATGGAGTTAATATTACGGGCTAACATGAATATTGTTTTCCTAAGCTGCCAAATGGATTGAAACCATCTATACACAACCCCAGTCTCACATTTCTTTTCTCCCTAGCAACATCCGGATAGGTCGCGTTGAATGTCAACCAGGCTTCACTGTCCGTGAGGTGACACATCTCTCCATCTTCTGAACGGCGCTCAGCATGCCACCTCATGTGATTAGCGGTAGTTGCAGAAGCATACAACCATTGTAACTTAGGACCGAGGGGAAAGTAGTGAAACTTCTTTCTAGGGATCTTATCTGTTATTCATCTAGAAACCCCACAATCATCACATTGTGTCATATTCGCTGTGGGGCCCCAATAAATCATACACCCATTAATACAACAGTTAATCTTCTCTACCAGCAATCCGAGAGCCGAAATTTGTTTCTACGTATCATAAAAACAGGATGTCATCCGGTTATCTTTCGACAACACTTCAATAATCAATTGATAGATTTCATCATAAAGTCTCTCGAGAATTTGAAAGTCTGTCTGTAGGCTCGCCATCCTTCCTATTACCGACATCTGAGTATGAGTTTCTCAACCAGGGTACAGAGGTAAGTTGGCGGCTTTTAACATTTCAAAGAACTATCTTGATTGGGGATTTAGATCTTCTTCAATATGTAAGGACGAGTGTGTTATATTAGCGCTGACATCATCACATTGGGGTAGAAAATGATGATGTGTATCAGGAAAATTACTCGCTGCTGCATCATACACCATTTGTGCATACGGATTTTGAACTGTGTTCTGCTGTTGCTCTACCGGAGCCAACACATT
>NC_080049.1:18401781-18426781 GCF_026212465.1 Amaranthus tricolor
TATAATTAAATTAGTGTAAGCATGCAATTAAAAAAATAAAAATAAATAAGATACAAATGATTATTACCGTGGTAGTGAATCGGAGTCAAGCATGTGGCCATGTGACGAAACTACCTAGGGCATCTGATAGTTTCTCAAGGCTCCATTCTGGCATTGGAACCGGGAGTGAGAAATCTTCAAACCCCTTTAGAATAGTTTCCACGGTCACACTGATGTGGCCACTTGTAACAGGCATCGAATGCACTGTTTGGCCCTCTTTGGTTGGTTGTGCCACACCATATGCAACCTCAGTTAAGTCGCCATCACTAGCAACACGTAACTGAGGCAGGAAAAGAGAACAACGAGTCGCCTCCTGAAAATTGTGTCGTTTAGTATAATAAGTATCATAATAAAATATTAAAACACATTGCAATTTAAATTAATAAGTGCTTTTATATTTAAAAACAATGTACCTGTACCACTGGCTCGGGAGTTGGCTCTTGATTTTGAGCAACGGAGTTCATGGTCTCCGGTGTGAGATTTTGCCCTTCAGGGGTAGTAATGGGCTGGGGTGCTACGAGGGTAATGGGCTCGAGTGTTGGCTCGACCGAAGCGTTAGGATCCCCATGTTGACTTTGCTGATTCTCGACAATTAGGTTTTGCCAAGTCAACAGTGGGTGCTCCCATCTTCTGCAACACGAGTGCCACTTTGGCGAGAACGTCTTCGTAATTTCTGCTCGGAGGGTTGCCACTTCATCAGGTGGCATCATTCGGGATTGAGTAGCAACACACTCTTTGCCGAATGCCTTCTTTAACCCCACGTGGACGACTCCTTTTCCGACTACCCGCCCTCTATGGTCTTTCCCTAGGACCATATGCAATGCATCAACATTGCCTCTTGGGGTGAACTCCCCCGTAGCTTCTTTTTCCTTCCAGCCCATCTGTTCAAATAAAAAGTGACATATATAGCAATTAGTATAAGTATATCAAAGCCAAAAAATACAAAACAAGTCAAGAATACACTTAATAATTTCAAAACTCACCACAGCATCAGCAACCTTCTTCGTTCCCGTATCATTAATGGTAAATTTACCACTTGCATCTCGCACCTGATCTCTAGTAGAAGTCTTCACGGATGCGGAGGTAGTCGTAGATGAGGGCGTGGCTAGACTTTGATTGGGGTATAAACCCGCATCCACCCACTCTTTTCGAACTTCATCGTACATTTTTGGGCCCAAACGATGGTAAAACTTCCGTTTGCTTGCTGATTCATAAGCTTTACCATGTTTTTCCTAATTAATCAATAGAAATCAAATGCCATATATTAGTTTAATTATTGAATCAAAAGAAGTAAATTCAAATCAAAAGCTATAATATAATATGGAATACTATCAAAAAAAAATCATACTTACCGTTGACTGAGTAAACAGGGTCATCACGGGGTTTATTTCCCAAGAAAACTAAAATCATACTTCCAAAACTTGAGTAATGGGTCACAAGCTCTTTAACGTGACTAACTCAGTTAAATATCAAACAAACATCTAACTAAAACACAAGATAATCATACAATTCTCTACAAGTTTGATATAACCAACACAACCAAATCAAATTTACATTTATCCAACATCTTAATGCAAAACTACAAATTCCTACATGCTCAGCGCAATATACATCCTTGGAACGCTATTTAACACCGCTAACCCATCGTTCCCGACCGGTTCCGATCTGTAATCAAACTAAAAGATGAAAACAACAGAAGGTCAGATTAAACTGAATGAGAAGTAACAATCCAAAACAACAGAACTCAGTAATTCAAATCATAGGTTTAAAAGCAACATCAGTTCCCTAGATCTATGTGTGCACAGGGAGTCTAGTTTGAGAGGTGCCCCATAGCTCTAAGGCTATGTCACTCTCGGGTGAAGCTAGTAAATATCTTAATGACAATTCGCTTCAAAACAGGGAGCAGAGAATAATGTTCCTCAACTCCGTCAATGACCAGCTCGCAAGCCCTATCCATTGACCATATCATAATATCAACATAAACATTCAAAACAACATTTGTCTCAACAATTTCCAATTCAGAAGAGCTTTAATAAAAAGTTTATTTCAAGAATGTAGTCTGATCAGACCCTTTAAGGGACTGCTACTACTCACCAAAAACGCTTCAAGAAGCTAAGTTTGGTTCTCTGCGATCACAAGAAAGGTTCCACGATGACGTCGCCTCCTGGAGTATAGCAAACATAACATCACAACAAAGCATTCGATACTACAAACTAGGTTTATATAACTCATTACATCTCCTCATATGAATGTACCTTAGTTCAAGCTTCTATTCTAATATTTATAATTTTCAAAGATTGCGCAAGTTTCTAACTTTAACCCCCAATATATCATCAACATATTATAATTATGCTCTAGACTAGCTTATATTCTTGTAAAGATCATATATCTCCACAACTCCCTTTGTATTTCCAATTCAAACACTTCTATGTTCATCTAAACTCGACCAAGAATTTTTAAAAGAACCCAAGAAACCAAAACAAGAATAACAAGCTATCGAATTAGAAAAACACAACTAATTTATCCAATAAACTAATGATTTCCACATGAACTCTAGATTCTTTCAAGAAGATCCAATCATTCAACATTTTACCCTTACTATGATTTTCTAAACCAATACCATGATTTCCAACAATATATCCCAAAGTCTTCATTTTCACTATTCTAGTATCTACTACAAGATCCTTATCTTCTAATTAAACAACATATCAACGAACAATAACTAATCAAAACCAAGTCATTAAAGTAATCTCCTAATTAAATTATAATCCACACTTAAATTCTCATCATCACATAACTTACTAGTAACACATTTCCCATAAATTTTCCAATTAAGAAATCATCTAATTAACTCATAAATTTGCAAGACTCAACAACATTTAGAATTTAGCACATGAATAAAAGAATATACAAGTGGATATATGCCAAAGAAACTTAACCTAATATGAATGATAACATAAATATTAAGGAAAAGAAAAAGGAATCAAGAAGGATTCACCTTCTGTTTGACAGAAGCAAAGAAAATACCACAAAACAGATTTCGAAAAAATTAATGTTTGACTTGAATTTCGATGCTTAAACGCACAAGACCAAATTTCACTTGTTTTCCCCATTTCGGCAGAACAGGGGCTTGGGAAGGGGAGAATCTGGCTGCTGCTTTGCTGATTTCTACTACAATGGAGGAAAATCCTACAATATGGTAATATTACTTTAAAAAACCAATCAAAGATGGCTAGGGATCGGTTCTTGAGAGGAACATCAAAGAATGAGAGAATAATGGAGTAAAATAACACATAGAGATTGAGATATTCAAACCTTAATTTTGTTCATACCAATTATCAATCAAGGAGAAGAACATTCATGGAGTGTCTAAGTTTATTCGAATTGGCGGTATGAGAGGAGAGCTTGCAATGGATCTTGTGAGAACTTGAGGTAGAAGATGACTGAAATTTGGTTGCCCTAATTTCGAATGTTAGGAGAAGGAAGTGTTTTCAACCTTAATTCCAAAGAATGAAAGTCGAAAAGAATAGGAAATTGAGTGGGTTTGGTCTTACTTGAAACTGAGATGGTGAGAGCATATCTGATTCAAATGGCTCAAGGAGGAAGAAGATGGATGTCTGACTCTTCCTTTGGCTCATCCGAAAGAGAGAGAAGGAAAAGAGGATTTTGGGTGTTTGTTTTTTTTAATCAAATTAAAAGAAAAGGAAAAGAGCAGAGAAATTAAATTGAGGATGTTTTATGTCATGTGTATTTAAGATCATTCTCACACTGATAATTCTCTTAAACTTAATCGTCTTAAAATATTAATTTGCCAAATGTTACACTCTCGATGTGAAAAAGATTCTACAAAAAAAAAATATATTTATTAGTGTTAATTAAATTAATTTTAAAATGAAACTAAATGAATAAAAATAGTAAAGTTGCTTACCACAGTTTCATTCCATAGAGAGTTCTTCAAATCCTTTGGAACCTTGTTTCATGCGTACAATATGGAAATCTTGCGGATACATAGTCCCACTTGTTTTCCATATTACCTACGCCATTTTCTGCAGGGTTGACCCAATGCATTATATTCTAAATGCATGGGTTCTGTGACTTTAAGGTTTTTCGTAGGACCTCGCCCTTTTCTTTTCTTAGTGGTAGTGGGAGCATCCGTTGGTGGGGCGTCTTCAGTGTCATAATCATTGTTAAGTGGTGGAGCGTCTTCACCCATACACTCGTATCTAACAATTTGGTCCTCTTCAGTGTCATAACTATGATGCTCACTATCCGAGCTCTCAATCTCAGGGACAATTTCGTCTCTGAAAAGATGCATTGTATATCAGTACCTGAAAGAGTATGAATAAAAATATATTAGAACATAGGAACATAAATTCAATTCTAACAAAATAGTGTTGTGTGTTAAAGTGCAAAAAAAGCTTAAAAAACCTTAAAATCACAACTTACCAAGTAATATTAAGAATATGACTATGATTTACAATTCTAATACGTTCAACACAATAATATATACCAAATAGTGTTTTGTGCAAAGTTTCATGCAAAACAAACCAAGTTTGAGCTACTTTATGCGCGAAAGTGCCAAAAAAGCTTAAAAACACCTTAACATCGCAACTTACCAAGTAATATTAAGAATATGACTATGATTTACAATTCTAACCACTTACACACAATAATATATACCAAATAGTGTTGTGTGCAAAGCTTCAAGCAAAAGAAACCAAGTTTGAGCTACTTTATGCGCGAAAGTGCCAAAAAAACTTTTAAAACCTTAATTCATACCTTGTGAATCACTTAATTCAAATGTATTCCTTCTGTGTGATCTACACGCATATAACCAACATCTACATCATCTTGATCCACTGATTTTGGATTGATAAAGGGCGGGGAGTCTTCAAAAGCTTCATATTCTTCCTCATCCTCAACATCACCTATACCAAGGATGCTTCTTTTTCCCGGTACAACAATAGACCATTTTTTATCAGACGGGTCTACAATGTAGAATACTTGCTTGGCTTGTGTGGCTAGTATGAATGACTCCTCACTATCACGCAAACGAGCTAAGTCTACAAGAGTGAATCTACAAGGGTCGTCATTTTTTATGCATCGTCGATTATTATTAATCCACTTATATTTAAAAAGACCAATAGTGAAAGTAGAATAGTCAAGCTCTCATATTTCATGTACCCGCCCGTAGTATACCAATTTAGCATCAATCGGCGCTTGATCCTTGGCACTCACGTAAAATGTAGATGACGCCAAAATAGAAACCCCATTATTCTATAGATAAGATGACTTCTTATCTTGACCCTCAGTCCAAAATGTGAAGCCACTGACATCGCAACCCTCATATTTGTTGAAATCATCACGAGGACCAAAAGCTAACCACTCAACAATTTCTGATACACCCTTGAGTTCTTCACTTATTACTCGATTATAAAACTAATTAACAAACGTCTTGTTATGCAACTGCATCAATCCCCTATCCCCTTACAGGATATTTTGCGCGCAATACATCTAAATGCTCAATCAAAAATGGATGCACTTCAGGAATATGATGCAACACATAAAATGTGCTTGTAGAAGACTGTCTCGAGGAGGTGTGATCGATTTGGAGCCAATTGTTCCTTTTCCCTCAAGCCTTCCTTCATGTCGAGAGGTGGGAAGTCCAATAGGCTTTGCCATGGCTAAATACTCGGCTGTAAAGTATCTAATCTCATCGCTCACAATGCCTTGAATCATACTCCCCTCGGGTTGTGCTTGATTCCTCACCTTGTTTTGTAAAACACCTATGTGTCTTTCAAATGAATAACACCACCTTAGAAAAGCTAGACCCAAAAGCTTGATCTCACGAACGAAATGGACAATAAGATGAACCATTATGTCAAAGAAAGAAGGCGGAAAATACATCTTAAACTTGCATAAAGTTACAATCACTTCGACTTGAAGAGCATCAAGTTTAAAGGGATCAAGAACTTTACTACAAATTGTGTTGAAGAATGAACATAGCTCGGTAATAGCATATCTCACATGTTTTGGCAGTATTCCACGGATTGCAATTGGTAAGAACACTTGCATCATTACATGGCAATCGTGAGATTCATGCTTCCCAACTTCAGCTCACCATTTAGGGTCACAAATCACTTCATGTTGGATGAGTACCTAGACGGAACCTTAATGCCATACAAAGACTCACAAAATGTCCGCTTCTCTGCTTTGGACAATGTGTAGCAAGCTGGAAGCAAATAAACTTCGTCATTACTCATCTTCTTCTTATCGCCCTTTCCCATGTTACTGCCACCAACTTCATCAGCTCTATTTCTTTTCTTACTCACCTTAACATGTGCCCACAACTCCAGATGAAGACCCTTACATTCAAACCAATCTTGCACGGCCCTAACATCCTTTGTCTTACCCGTAATGTTCATGTTGCATGGCATCGCATACATTTTTCTCTATATGCATAACGTCAAGACAATGCCTAACCTGTAGATCTCTCCAATATGGAAGCTTCCAAAAGATTAATTCTTTTTTCCATAATCGGTCTTCACCCCCTTGCACTTGCCCTATTTTACCAAATACAGTCTCAACTCCCTTTACCTGTTCATAAACCTCATAATCGGTCAACGGTCGACGAGCTACACGGTCCTCAACTTCCCTGTTGAACATCTTCTTCTTCTTACGATATTGGTGATCACGTGGGAGGAACTTTCGATGGTGCATGAATACATGTTTGCACTTAGGAATCCACGTGGATTCCATGTCATCGATACATATTGGGCATGCTTTCGTCCCTTTGTTCTTATACCCCGATAAGTTGCAATATGCCGGAAAATCATTGACGGTGCATAAAAGCATTGCACGCAAGGTGAACTCCTCATTAGCATATGCATCAAACACAGAAACGGATTCATCCCACATCTTTCTCAAATCCTCAACGAGAGGTGCAAGATATACATCTATGTCATTACCAGGTTTTTTAGGACCCGAGATAAGAAGCGAAAGCATAATGTACTTACGCTTCATACACAACCAAGGTGACAAATTATAGATCACTAACAGTACCGGCCAAGTACTATGTTGAGAACTAAGATTGTGGAATGGGTTCATTCCATCCGTACACAGTCCGAGCCTTAAATTACGAACCTCATCCCCAAAAGTCTTATGCAACCTATCAATACTCTTCCACTCCGGAGAATCAGATCGATGTGTGAGCAAGTGACCTTTCTTCACCCTATCTACATGCCACCTCAAATTTAACGCATCTTTCTTTATAGAAAACAAGCGCTTGAATCTAGGTATTATTGGAAGATACCACAATACCTTAGCCAGGGGCCCTTTAGCATCCCGAGCCCCTTTACGCTTGTAGCGCGATAACCCACATCTAAGACACTCTTCTAAGTTCTCGTATTCATTCCGATACAATACACAATCATTCGAACACGCATGAATCTTCTGGTACTCTAAGCCGAAAGGACACATGAGCTTTTTTGGCATAATATGTCGACTTTGAAAGTTCATTTCCCTCGGGAAGCATCTCACCTAACACTTCTAATAACATTGTGAAACTAGCGTCACTCCAATTGAACTTTGACTTAATGTTGAAAATTGTCAACACTGCTGTTAGTTTGTTGAACTTTGTATATCCAGGGTACAAAAGCTTTTGAGAAGCCTCTATCAACAAGTCAAAAACACGAGGACACTTTCCTAACTCATCCTCGACTCCCTCCATCATCTCATCAACACGATCCACATTCTCATCGACATTCTCTTCATCTGTCTCATACCCATCAACATGATCTACTACATCCTCATTGACATCAGCCACATTATTGACGTCCTCAACAACACTTTTCTCTTTGTAAACTCCCTCCTCACCATGCCAAACCCAAACATGATATTGAGACCTAAACCCACGTCAAAATATGTGCTCCCTAAGGATATCAACACTATCTACCTTTGATATATTGCCACAAGTGCACATGGGCAATAAAAACCAATTCCCCCGTCCTAACTTGATGTTCAACCGCAATACTACAAAATTATAATACGCCATCAATAAATTCTGACTATTCAATGCTTCCATACATCTAAGAGCGATCTTTTCTCATCCTAATTAGTGTGATTAATTAATTCAAAACAAAATTAATACACAACTTTTAACATATATAACTAAACCAAATTAACCCTATTTAACCCTATATAACCTTTATATTAGTTAAAGTAATCAAATTCTTTATATTTTAATTACAAAACATATATAACCAAAAAAAAATCATTTTCTTTAATCAAATACACATAAATCAAAATAATAAGAAAATAATAATATACAACTACATATATAAGTAAATTATTCACATTCAAATATACAACTACATATATACATAAGTAAATTACTCACATTCAAATATTCAAGTACATACATAAGTAAATTATTCACATTCAAATTAAAATGTATACCTTGGTAATGAGATATGATAATTTTGTTTCTACAATAAGATTATGTAACCTACAAGGTAAAACAAAATCAAAATTAGTATAAAAAAAGAATAAATCTTGATTAAAACACAATGAAGCTATTCTTGAAGAACTTAAAAAAAGATTGAAAAATTTATACCTTGAAGAAGAAGCTTAGCCCTAATGTCGTGGCTTTTTGAAGGAAAAACAACAATGGTGGGTTGAATAACTTAAAAAACGATGGAAAAGGAAATTTGTGCGATGGGTGGTTATACTAATTTACTTATGTATAACACAGTAAATTAGCATGAATGAAATTGAATAACACAATAGCGATTTTTGAAGAGAAGAACCCAGTAGCTGCAGTCGTGGGTTGTTTTTGAAGAACTTGAAGATATTTTTGCAGAGATTTTCGTGGGTTTTTGCAGAGATTTTTGAGAACTTGAAGAAGAAGAAGAAGACAGTAGGTAGTCGTGGGTTTTGCGAATACAATAGTTTATATGAGGTTTTAACCAAATGAACGTTAAAACATGGGTTTTTAATTTTTTTGGGAAGGATTATTTGCTGCGGGCAGGACAAAAACCGCGGCATATGATGTGAAAATAGCTTATATGCTGCAGGCAAGCGTAAAACCGCAGCATTTGAGTGTTTATTTTTTTTCCTAATGCTTTTTCCTATTTATTGTTGCGTATGTAAAAAACCGCAGCAAATGATTAGCAGCTGATACGTTTTTTTCCACTAGTGCGCAACATTTGATTTCTTCAATGCCTTATTTGCTGCGGTCATACTCAAAAACCGCAGCATTTGTTAAATTTTTTTTTTGCTCAATTTTATTTTCTATTAAATGTTGCATATAAATAAAACCGCAGCACATGTATAGCAGCAGATGCGTTTTTTTCCACTAGTGACATGATAATATTTATGCTTTGAATACTAACGAAATGCAACTCAAAATTTCAAGTGCTTGAAGGCTAAGATAGATGATCTAAAACTATGGCATAGACGTCTTGGTCACATTAGTACTCATACCAAGCATGAATTGGTAAGTAAAGATCTAGTTAAGGGACGCCCAACTCTTGACTACCAACATAGACCTACATGTGACGCATGCATTAGAGGAAAACAAGTAAGAAGTTCATTTAAACCAAAGAAAATGATAAGTACTTCAAGACCATGTGAACTTTTACACATTGATCTATGTGGTCCAATGCGTGTACTGAGCATACGAGGTAAATCTTACACTCTAGTTATAGTTGATGATTATTCTAGGTTTACGTGGGTTGATTTTTTGAAGGATAAAAGTGAAGCCTTGAAATCGTTCTTAAGACGTTGTAAAGAAATGCAAACTCAGCTGAATCTTCAAATAGTCTTTATTAGAAGTGATCATGGGAAAGAATTTGATCAACTAGGCTTTGATCCTTTTGTGAAAAATACGGTATAACCCATAACTTTTCAGCTCCTAAAACACCCCAACAAAATGGTGTGGTTGAAAGGAAAAATCGTACTTTTGAGGAAATGGCTAAGACAATGCTTATAGAGAGTGGATTACCCAAACATTATAGGGCCGAGGCTGTTAACACAACAAATTATGTCTTAAATAGGTGCCTTATAAGACCTATACTTAAGAAAACCCCCTACGAACTATTTAAAGAAAGAAAACTAAACATAACCTACCTTACACCATTTGGTTGCAAATGTTTTATCCATAACAATGGTAAGGATAATCTAGGTAAAAATTTGATGCTAGAAGTGATGAAGGTATATTTCTTGGATACTCATTAAATAGTAAGGCTTATAGAGTTCTAAATAAGCGTACAAGTATGGTTGAGGAAAGTATACATGTAGCATTTGATGAATCTGACAATGGAACATTAAGTGAAGGATTTAAAGAGTTAAACCTTAATAAACATTTTGATGATATAAGTGATGATGAATTGGATGCCAATGATCTTAGTGAAGTTAAAAAGAAAAACATTTAGGATACTATACAAAGTCTTGATGAGGTTGAAGGAAAACAGGTTGTAAACATTAAAGACTCACAGCCTAATCTTAAGACCCAATCTCAAGAACTGGAAACAGCTCCTGAACCTATTGATTTAGATACACCAATTAGAAATTCCTCAAATGAAGTAGGAACAAGTTCTTTGAATGATTACACACCATCTATATTATGTAGAAGACTTAGAATGTCATCTCAATATTCTCCTGAAAACATCAAAAGTGATCCAACAAAGGTACTCAAACTCGATCCTCTCATAAAAATGTATACGCATTTGCTTTTGTTTCTCTTGTAGAACCAAAGGATATCAAATAAGCAATACAAGAACCAGAATGGATCATTACTATGCAAAATGAATTAAATGAATTCAAAAGAAACAAAGTTTGGGATCCAGTTGAAGGTCACCAGATCATACTATCATTGGAACTAGATGGGTCTTTCGCAATAAGCTCAATGAGGATGGAGACATTATAAGGAATAAAGCAAGGCTGGTAGCTCAAGGATATAATCAAGAAGAAGGTATAGATTATGACGATACTTTCGCTCCAGTTGCAAGGTTAGAATCTATCCGTATTATGCTTACCTTTACTTCATACATGAATATAAAACTATATCAAATGGATGTAAAATGTGCTTTCTTAAATGGATACTCATAAGAGAAGGTATATGTTAAACAACCACCTGGCTTTGAAAATCCCGATCTACCTAATCATGTGTTTAAACTAAACAAAGCACTATATGGCTTGAAACAAGCTCCAAGGGCTTGGTATGACAAATTTAGCTCACATTTACTTGAAAATAACTTTCAACGAGGTAAAATTAATAAAACACTTTTCATAAAGACTAAAGGAAAAGATATTCTTGTTGTCAAGTATATGTTGATGATATATTATTTGGAGCTACTAATGATTCTTTGTGTAAGGAATTTTCTGAGATTAGGTGCAAGGAATTCGAAATGAGCATGATGGGAGACTTAACATTTTTTCTTGGACTACAAATAAAGCAAAAGAAAGATGGCATATTTATTTGTCAAAGTAAATATGTTAGAGATTTATTAAAGAAACAATATGGATCAATGCAAGACTACTAATACGCCTATGAGTGCAACACTAAGTCTAGAACAAGATATAAATGGTAAGAGTGTTGATCAAAAGACTTATAGGGGTATGATTGTTTCTTTATTGTATTTAACTGCTAGTCGTCCTGATATTATGTTTAGTGTTTACTTATGTGCACGTTTTCAAGCTAACCCAAAAGAATCTCACTTAACAGTAGTTAAGAGAATCTTTAGATATTTGCATGGGACTAAAGACTTCGGTCTATGGTACCCTAGTTGTGGAGATTTCGATTTAATTGGTTTTTTAGATGCTGATTATGCTGGTTATAAGATGGATAGAAAGAGCACTTTAGGATCATGTCAATTCTTAGGAAATTCATTGATCTCATGGTATTCTGAAAAGAAAACTTCAGTCGCTTTATCTACAGCTGAAGCTGAATACATAGCTGCAGGTGCATGCTGTTCTCAAATCTTATGGATTACACAACAGCTTCGAGATCTTGGAATTTATCTCAAAGGCATTCCAATTAAGTGTGATTATACAAGTGCAATTTTTATTACTAAAAATCCAGTACAACATTCACGTGCAAAACACATTGAGGTTCGTCACCATTTTATACGTGATCATGTTGAAAAAGGTCATATTACTCTATCTTTCATTTCTACAGAAAATCAATTCGCTGATATATTTTCAAAACCTTTAAGTCCTGATCATTTTGCATATATTCGTATGGAACTTGGCATGCTAAATGATGTTGCATAAACTAAGGGGGAGTAAGGGTTCAATAGTAAAAGGTAAAATGTTACTAATAGTTTATATCATTTTAAAAGGGGAGAAATTTATGCTTGTTAATTGTTGCTTGATTGATGTTTGATGATATGTTCATAGTTACTGATTATTGTTCTTGTTTATGTCGTTTAATAATCATGATACACCTTGATTCTAAAATATTGATATGATGATACAATTTAATATTGATTATTATACCTTTGTATGTATTGTGATTAGTTATTTGTTTACTTGTGATAATAGTTTATCTTGTTAATGATTTCAATATCCATGCATGAAAATTTCTTGGTTTATACTATTCTGATTTGAAACTGTTTTCAAAGTCTTGAAAACATTTCGGTTAATGATATCTTGTTATTCTTATCATTTTTTCAATTCATGTTAACTTAGTCATATGATTTAGGAAAACATGGTTTTGACTTTTATCAAGGGGGAGATTGAAAACTTAACTCTTTTAGATGATGATAATTCAAAACACATATTAATTAAGCTAATAAATTAAGTAATTATATTTAGTTGTTTAAGTGGGTCCAAAATCATATTGAATATAAAGTGAATAATTGATATGTGTTTTTGTCCAAATATTTTAAATGTTGGTAGATTATTTGATAAACTAGTTAAGATTGAAATATGCTTGAAATACGTTTAAATGACTTAAGTTAATCTTAAGGTTGAATTTATAAGTTTTGAAATAAGTTTAAATGGTTTTAAGATAATTATGTTTAAGATAAGGTTATTTTCATAATTATCATTTGAAATATTTTAATAGGTCAAAATATATTAAAATTAACTTTGAAATATTTTAATAGGTCAAAATATATTGAAGTTAAGTTTGAGTATATCATTACACGTTTTATTTCAAACGTTTGGATATATTATGTTATTAAATTTGGATTTGAATTTAAAATGTGTGTTTAAGATATTTAGATGATTAAATGTTAAAGTATAAGTTTCACACGTTTTGTAATTAAGAGTACATGGTTTATACTTGAATATTTGAAAATTAAATAAGTTGTTAAGCTATGCTAATTAAAGAGTTTCCTATAAATAAGATGATGATTTAAATTGACACTAAAAATAGAAAAAGACAATTTAAATTAATGCTACAAATAGGAATTAATTTTGAATAATTATTTACACGTTGAATTATTTGTTTTTGCTGAGTTTTCAATACTTTGTATGAGTTTTAACGTGGCTGCACAACAATGGTTGTTAATAATAAAATACAGTACACAATGACGAAATTATATGAACTGTCAGTGCAACGTCAGTTTGAGTTAAAGTTCAAGATCTTGAAGACTGGCACAAACTAACCAGATCAACAAAAATGGCGGATGAAGCTTTCTTGCGCTTCAAGGATATGTTGAGGTGTGACATATATAAATACAAGGCTTCGTTCAAGAATTAAGATTGCACCTCTTCTTATAATTTTCTCTGTTGTTGAAATAAGATCTAGTATTCTCTAAGTGTTCAAAAGAGTTGTAATTCTTAGTTCATCTAGTTCTTACAATTTGCAAGTTCATTAATAAAAGGTGTTGAATCCTACAGGTTGGAAGAGAACCCATAGGCGGGGAGTAGGTTGTTTAGAACTGAACCTCGTTAACATATCGTGTGTTATTGTTTAAGTTTATGTCTGTACATACGTTATAGTTTTATAATCGACCTAAAACTGTTCCAAAAAACAGTTTTGAAAGGTCACCCAAGCTCTTGAGCTAACCTTCTACACAAAAATTTTAAACGGGCATACTCTCTATTCACCCCCCTCTAGAGAGTATTCGACCTGCTATCAACTTTTATAAACTTACTAGCCCATGAAAGTAAAAACCCTAAATTCTAATTAGTAGAGGCGCCCCTCTCTGTTCTTTTCTACCTTCTCAAACCTTAATAAACTTGAAGAGACAAGATTTGTACTCTTGACATTTCATGCTTTCATCCCTACGCCCCTTTCTACTCTCTTCTACCCATCTAATTTTTTATTTTCATCAACTCTTGACAATGCAAAAGAAATCAAGTGTAAATCTTGTAGTAATAAAAGTATTTCAGTCTCTTGTTGATTTTTTCGAAAATTTTTTTGATATTTTTGAATTATTTGTCGATAAATTTGAATTATTTGTTTATTTTTCGAATTATTTTTTGATTTTTTCAAATCAGTGTTGATTTTTTATGTTTGATTTTTCGTATTCCAATATATGAATTCTTTAGTGTTCTTGATTTTTCTTGACGAATTTTAGTTGATGAATCCCGTAGTTTTTTCCTTGTTTTTGAATTTCATAAGATGAATTTCATTTAATGAATCTCATATTCCCAATTTCTCATTGTATTTTGCAGTTCTTTTTTTTTTTTATGAATGTTTACTTGGATGATTGTGAATCTGTTATTCTTTAGATCTATATAGTTATTGTAGATGATTGTTGTTGGTCTATATTTCTCTCTTGAAGGAACCAAAAACAGTTTTATCCCAAAAAGTTGCTTTAAAATGAAAAAACCGTAGACCAGACCAAACCAAACCGTTGTAGAACGGTCTGGTCCGGTCCGGTCCAGTCTGGTTTTATAATTGGTCTAGTCTGGTCTGAAAAATTTTCACACCGAAATTTCTGGTGTGATATGATTTTGTGTCAAACCAGACCAGACCGGATTGTGTGCACCCCTACCCATAAATACTAGTACCTCTATCCTCGTTCCACACTTGGCCTATCAATCTAATATGGATATCAACCTCACTAGACCAAAGAAGAGCAACTCCTCCTGCTCTACCAACCACATCCGCCCAAACCCCATACACAAAATTCAACCTACACTGAATTTTCTTCATCTCGACTCCTATCTCTTGGTTTCACATAAAAAAAAATATCCAAAGAGTTTTGACGGATAAGATTTGAAAGGGAACGAATTGCCTCAGGACTCTCTGACCAATGGCAATTCCAAAACATCAACTTGCTCATTGACTCTTAAGGGCCCAATTTGTGGGTCTTTCCATATATATCTCGAAATCAGCAAAAGAAAATTCAACGTCCATATTGTTAGTTTAACGTTTTTGAGTCCCTTTTTCATCCCCCTTAGAAACCTCCATTTTAGCTCTCATGCAGTTTTTGCGTTTACCCTTACATGTTGCATGGGACTGTTCCACTTCTCTCTTATGACCAACCCCACGCTCACGAAGTCTCCATCTTCTTTCATTTACACAAAAAACCCAAGTCCTCCTGATCCTCATGAGGCAAACATGTTGCAGTCCATCATCATTTTCTTCTCAAAAGAAGTTCGTCAGATCTTCATTCTCTTTAGATTCATCAAACCTATGCTCCACACTAACTTCCTGCTTATACCCTCCAACATTCCCACATCCTTCATCTTCTTCATGCACAAGAATAACATCCACCACACTCTTAACATTAGAGGGCAACACCAACACATCTCCACATTTCGTCCTCTTCTCTCCCTTATCAATCAACACCTTGTTAAAAATATCAACAACCTCATCCATTATCTTACTCTCCAAGATTTTTCAGCTTTGATCACCACTCTTTGTTACAAAAAGCATATGTTGATTGTGTTTCAGTGTACCCACTTCAATCCCCTCCACACCCTTCAAATCCTCCTCTCTAAACATCTTCCATAGAGAGGCACGAAGAGACGCCCCGAACTTCTACTTCAGAGTACAATCCCTATTCACCTCCACACACTCATTCAAACCATGATTGAGACGGGCATAATAAATCATGGTAGTCTCTCATGTTTCACTGGAATATCACAAATATGACCACCCCAAATCTCCAATTTCACCGAATCCATAAGAGGCTTACGAACATCTATCTTAACCCTTATTCTCAAAGATTTATTAATGTTATTTTAACTAGGTCTCGCCATCTACACAAACATCCCAATCTTGTTCAACAAGACTCTTGTTTCATCATTCCCACGCCCCTTGAATGGGATATCATAGAATCGAACCCAAATAGGAAGTATAAAGATCTTTAAATCCGATGGTTTAACTGCATTATCAATTTTTTCAAGAAGTAAAGGGTAATATATCATGCCAATGAAAAAACTGGATTTGATAAAGATTTCTCCCAATGTTAACAATTTCAATCCCATACCTTACCGAAACATTCTTCATTTTGCAAATAAAAGCATTGGGATTAGAAATCCTAGACGACCGCAAGTTGCCAAAGAGACCAAGTGCAGTTCTATCATTACCCTCACTGCACCTTCCTTAACTCATTCCACAGCCTCCTCGTGATCTTCTACCAAAACCTCATCCCTTATCTGATCACTCGCATATTCAGAAGAATCTGTATCGTTATTATTCTTCGATCCAAGAATGATACCCTAATGATTTCCTTCGCCTCCAGATAGAATCTTCAAACCCTCCTTCACGCAAGGGTTCTTTGAAAGAGTGTCGGTTTCAGGACGTGATATAATGTGACACACATTCTCCATGATAGAGATTCAAACCCAAAACAAGCATACAAACACACTCATAGAGGAACCTTCAAACTAACAGAGAGAAAGGAAGCCCTAGACAGACTTTTAACAATATTGATGATTAAAATCAAAAGAAAAATCAATTACGTGAATAAATCTCTCTTCCAACAACTAAACAACCAACTAACAAGTTTTATATGAGACTGTCTCATCGTGAGACGAACCCATACAAGCACATCATTAGGGAAAAACATAAGAAAAAACAATGAAATTTGAATTGTAAAAAGCAACTATTTTGTTTTTTAAATTTGAACTGACCCAATTAAAATCATTTCATAATAAGACGGTCTCATTAGTCACAACCCTAATGCATACTTAGAATTTACACAATAAGTCCATTTTTACATGTCACATCGACAATATGCTCTCACTGCTCAGCAGTCACTTCTCAAACTTATTTTCTAACACGTTCCGCAACACCACCATGTTTTTATTTTACACTTCCCTTTAACTTTTCGATCAAACTCAACAACCATTCTCTCTCTCTTTCTTACTCCTCCAATTTCTGTTTCCTGCAATGTTTGATTCACAGCTTTACAATGAACTTGAATTCTTCAACCTTACAAACTCAGCTTTCTTCGTTAAATCATCTACTTCTTTTCTGGTGCACATATCATCTAACAACTCGTCGATAATTCCTTCAAATTTTGTCTCCTCTTCTTTTCCGTTAAAGATTCACTGGACAAATCAAAACGCTATTCATTCCGAGATTCGTCGCCGCTTTTCTGATTTTTTATGTGTTAGTTTTTCTGTGAAAGATTCCAGTGGTTCTAATGATGGGTTTTCTGGAGATTCTTCGGGGCAATTATTGGGGAAAAATGGGGATCATGATTCCGAGATTTTTAGGGTTTCTGAACGAGTTGAGGAATATAAGGAGGAGAAAAGTTATGGTGCATTGAATACTACTAAACATTTATGGGCTGGTGCTGTTGCTGCCATGGTTTCAAGGTATATTTTTCTTTTTTTAAATTATCTAATTTTTTTTTTTGATTCCTGTAGATCATTTTGTATTGTTCTATTTGATGTTTGGTTATTGTCTGGTTAATTCTGCTTAGCAAAACTTTATTCAAATGCATGTGAAAATTTTCATTTTTGCTGAAATTTTAATTCTTTGTTGAATTTGTAAATTGCACTTGAGTTGAAATAAAATTTTGCTTTCTTTAAAGCCACTGTAATGGTGGGATGTGGGGACATGGAGTAAATATTAAAAGTTCTCTAGAAGTTTACGAAACATTAAGGAACAGAGTGTGATGAATGCTTTTAGTATAGGGGAGTTGATTTTTGTATAAAACAGATAATGCCTCGTTTTTCAATTGAATTATGCTAAGGAGTGCTTTACATGACAGAGGGAGGGAAAGTAGTAGTTTGGAGGAAGGTTGATTCTAGCAACCAACTAGTTAATTTGGTTTCATATGGTGGATGTTATGGATCTCAAGAAACCAAACTTATGCCATTATATTGATTTTCATATGGTGGATATTGAGGCTCTTAGGAAACCAAACTTGTTTCGTTATATTTTTTTTGTATGGCGAATATTGTGGCTCTCGGGAAACCAAATTTGATCACCTTATTAAACTGTCTGAATGTGCAGTGATCATGGTGGATACGGGGCATTAAGTACTAGAGGTGAGCTACAATAGTTGTTTCTTCAATGGTAAAAATATATATTTGTCATCGTTTTCTTTGGAATTTCAAGCTACTAATCTTTTTATTTACCTGTACAAAACAAACAAAAAATGTGTAATATTAAGACAAAACAAAAAAAAAATATAAAGCTCGGTTGCCTCTTGAGAAGCTCAATTCATTCAATACCGAAAATTTCTCAGTAATCTCCAAATTTTCTTCCCTACATCTTCTGGTTGAATACCTTCATAGTATGACCTCAATTGCTACCCTATAACCTTAAAGATTTCCAGTGTTTCTTTGCTTAAATAGTATTTATTTGGAATCACCTTAACAACTTTGAATGGCCCTATTCAACGGGTCCTTAGCTTTCTTTGAAACAATCAAAGGCGTGATTGGAAGAGAAGAATTTTCTGACCAACCTCAAAGTTCTTCCTTCTAATCTTCTTATAATTTGAAGCCTTGGTTTTTGCTTTGTAAATCTCAACTTTCTTCTTATGCAATCCTGACTCATCTAAGCTCATGTTGACATTTTTCACAACCTTATATGCCTTGTGCTCTAGCTCTAACTAGTAATAGAGAATATGGGGACATCCCAATCAGAGTTTTGTAGGGTGTTGAGTATGCCCACAATGCATCATCTGATCTCAAGCTCCAATATTTCTTGTTAGGATTGACCGTTTTCTCCAAGACGAACTTAATCTCTCGGTTTAACTCTCTTGCATTCAAATTTGTTGGTGGATGGTAGACTGTGGATGTCTTGTGTGTAACATGATATTTCTTCAATAAAGCCGTAATAATATAGTTGTAGAAAAGTTTCCTTATCGCTTATCAAAGTTTTCGAAATGCTAAACTTACATATGTTAGCTCAGATATAATGTGCAAACAGCTTCGAATCGTCAGTATTGGTGCTCTTTGCTTCTACCCACTTTGAGACATAATCAACAAGTAACTAATGTATCTAAAACCCAAAGAATCGAAAAATGATCCCATTAAGTCAATGCCTTAAACATTAAAAATTTCACAACACAAAACTAGTTGTTGTGGCATCTCACTTTGGGAAATATTCCTTACTCCTTGAAATTTATAACATTATTTGCAAAAATAATATGCATCGCTATTTATGCTAGATCAATAGAATCCACATATTACGAAATTCCTAACTGTCCTTCTAGGTCCAAATGTCATCCATAAGCGTAAGAGTCACAAGAGTTCACAATTGATATTACCTCACTATCTAAAGCGCATTTTCTTATGATTTGATCGCAAGGCTTCACTTTTAAAACTTTTTATGCTTTTAGCGGAAACGTGTTGGACATAAGAAAGTAATGTTACCAAGATCAAGGATTGATCTTGGTTGCGGAACAGGGTGAGGAACAAAATTCACCAATTTAAAAAATCTAAAGACAGGTTGA
This sequence comes from Amaranthus tricolor, assembly GCF_026212465.1. NCBI lineage: Eukaryota > Viridiplantae > Streptophyta > Magnoliopsida > Caryophyllales > Amaranthaceae > Amaranthus > Amaranthus tricolor. The sequence goes on from NC_080049.1 coordinate 18,421,641, forward strand.
TTAGATTTTGGGTCGAGTTTTCTTGGGTCGTGGAACAATTCAATCCAAATTTAGATGTGATTTCCGATCGCATAGGTACGTAGCAAACTGCAATATGTGTTTGACCTGATTTATGGGTGTCATTGGCAATCTGGGTTCATCTGGATCACTTATGTGGTCGACTCAAGAAAATCAAATGGAATTCTGAAATTTGATTTCAAAGTAATTAAAGAGAGAAAAGAGTAAAAGAAAAGAGAAAAGGATAAGGACATAGAAAAGAAGCAAAGGAAGAAGACATAACGGTAGGAGAAGGTAGGCAATATTGACATAAATTTACTTTTTGAAATTTCCTTTTTATTCATTTCCATTTTTCTTGATTTTTACTATCTTATGACTTCTTTTCTCTTTCTTTTTCTTTTTGTTTTTCTTAAGTTATCTTTTTCTTTTGTTTTTTATTTACTTTTCTCTTTACTTTATTTTCTTTTATTATTATTTTTTATTTAGGAGACTTCTTGTTTTTATTTTTTCTAATTTTAAAATCTAAAATTTAGGTGTGCTCTATTAGTTATCAATCTAAAATCGCTTCTCAATCTGGATTGAATCTTTCCGCGACCCAAGAAAACTTGACCAAAAATCTAATTGTCCCGACTTTAGATTTTCGAAATTGGTGAATTTTGTTCCCGACAGCGTTCCTCGAACTGGATCGATCCTTGATCTTGGTAACATTGGTGGAGACTTATTCAAGGTCTTTGAAATGTAGTATATATAGAATGAGGAATCTTCCTACTTTTGTCTTAACACGACTACTATTGCATACTCACTCACTTCACACATGATCTCAATTGAGAGTGACCAAATCAGGGGTTGAATGATAGGAGTTGAAACAAGCCTCATATTCAATGTATGTAATGCTTCTTGCAACCTTCACCATTATCAAACTCAACATCCTTTTGTAACAACTTGCTCAATCGAATTGCAATCTTTGAAAGTCTTTCTATGAACTTGTGATAATAACATACATGGCCAAGATAAAATCTCACTTCTCAAACATTACTTGGATAGGGTTAAGATTGTATGGTGTCAATTTTTGCTTTATGTACATCAATACCCTTTGCAAAAATTAAACGACTTGACACAATTTCTTGTTTCACCATGAATTGACTTTTTTCATAATTTAACGCTAGATTAGTGTCTGCATCTTTTAAGCTTTAATGCAAATGAATCTCATGAACGCCAAAGTAATCCATGAAAACTTCCACAAAATGCTCTATAAATTTAGAAAATACACTTAGTTTACACCTTTGGAATGTAGCGGGTTCACTGCAAAGTCCAAAAGGCATATGCATATAAGCAAACACGTAAATGTTGTTTTTTTCTTAATCCTCAGGCTATGTGTACCAGCAAGTAACCTGAATATCCATATAGGAAACACTATAATTAGTGGCTAGTACGCCTTTCTAGCATTTAATATATGAAAAGCAATGAGAACTAGTCTTTCCTAGTCACAACTTCACCAAACACCCCATCCATTTTGGATGCGTACTGGAATTATCTCACGTTCTTCATTGTTTTCGACAGTTACTTGTGACTTCTTTTGCACAACCTGAGTAGGGCTCACCCATTCACTACAATATGTATTATAGCTTACAAGTTAGATATAAAGGTTTAGAAAAATTGAATATGAAGATAAAAGAGAAAATAAAAATCTCATCCCATTTTAATTGGAAAAATTGAAGAGTTTGTATAAATAATTTTTAAAATTAGAAGAATAATATTTTTATATTCTAATACCTTAAATGTTACAATGTAAAAAGTTTAAAATTAATCAACTTGGATATTTGTTCAGTCATGAATCTTTGCGAAATAAAATTATGCAAAATATGGTTATAATATTAATGACATCCTCATTGAAATTTGGAGGGGAAATTTTGCACGAGGAAGTGACACAAATGCATTTTTAATAGGAGATGATGTCAATGGTGTTTTGTTTTAGTACTAGTTATGGATGGCTTTTTGAAAATGCAAAAAGGTCATACTAAACTAATATGAGCTGATTATTCCACCCCCACAATATTTATTAATGATAGGAAAGATGGGATTATTTTTCGTCACTTTGGTTTATTATTCAAGATTTCTCCGAGGATTGAAAATAATTGGAGCTAAAGTCACTAGGAATAAAAATGTTGCATTATAAAGTCTGTTTCCTTTTAAAATATTGGAATTTTCTATGGATTAATGCCAAGTCATTCCTGATGCTGTGAGAAAATAAGCATGGGGCTGTAGTTAAATTTTCACTAAATTTCCCCCTACAAAACATTGTGGATTAGCAATAACATAAATGATAAAATGTACATTAAATCTAATTGTAGGTTTTATTTGAGTCTGCCCAAAGCGGCAAATATGGAGTGTTTTTGTATAGAACAAGAATGAATAGTACTACTTCTAAGGAAAACTCAAATTGAGGGTTTTGTTCCAGTGTAAAATAATGTGATTATTTTTGTTTGTATCCACCAACCTTAAGTCACAGTTTTTGTGAATGGAGGGAGTAAACTTGTGAATAACATTTTAGCTATGGATTGTATTATATTGTATCAGGACTTGTGTTGCCCCTCTTGAAAGATTGAAGTTGGAGTACATAGTCCGCGGTGAGCAAAAGAATTTGTTTGAGCTTATCCAAACAATTGCAGCTACGCAAGGAGTCAGAGGCTTTTGGAAAGGAAATTTTGTCAACATCCTTCGGACAGCTCCTTTTAAGGCAATTAATTTTTATGCTTATGATACTTACAGAAATTACCTTAGCAAGTTATCTGGAAACGAGGAAGCTTCAAATTTTGAGAGATTTGTTGCTGGTGCAGCAGCTGGTATCACTGCTACCTTACTTTGCCTACCCATGGACACTGTATGTGGTAAAAGCAGAAGCTTCACTTGCTTTAACTAGTGAATTGTTCTTCCGTTTTCTGTTTTTGACTTGAACCAAAAAAACTGCCCAATTCCCTACTTCTATCGTTGCCACATGTTCCTTTAAATATATAGCTGCAGCCCATAGTGTTGTAGGAACTCTTAGTGTTATAAGAGCACTACCCAATAGTAGTCAGTAATGCTTGCCTGTATTTTCTCTGTTCATCAATGCCAGTGCTGGCTGTATTTAACACTTGACAGTGGTGAGTAGTGTGTTGTCTAATATGGAATTTGTTATATCTCGCCTTAAATCCTTGCCCTAGGATTAGTGAGATGCAATATTCTAGTAGCACTGAGTGGCTCGTTTTTTATGTGATTATGTTTGCTGCAGGAATTAAACATGTTGTGACAGATTCTTAACTTTTGGTTTCCTTGGTGAATGTTTTTCTTTTGCAAGTTCCTCTGTTCATGCAGAAACATGAATAGCATTTACAAATGTGTACTCTGAAGTGAACTCTAGAGAGATTAATAGGTACATAGCCTTACCTACATAGTCTATAGACAACTTGCTACATCACTTGTTTCCTGAGTCTTACTTCTGTGAATTATTGGTGAGAAACGTTCATTGGGATGTGATTTGCCAACTGTATATTAGTTGTGGAGCTTACCTAATCAATCTTTGATAGTTTGGACTGTGATGATGAGGAGGATTGCTTCAGGTAGCTTGTTTTGTGTAGACCCGGACGTGATCAGATTCCTTGGCTCCCATGGATTGTGGATCGTGGATTGGTTGAAAAAGGTTCCATGGATAATTGGCTCATGCGTATCAGTATTTTAGTTTTTGGAAGAACCCACTTGTGATTTTTGCATCATCCCTTGTGTATGTACTATACTCCAAAATGAACAGAAGCCATTTTTCTCCCTTTTTTTCATTTTAGTTCACATCCTGGATTTGTCCAAGTCAGACAAAAATTCCATCACACAGATCAAAAGCAGGGCCCCTCTTATCTTTTGGTGTGGTGTTCATTGAAATGTTGGGTTGGGATTCATTATAGTTTTTGGGGTCCGGTGGTTTTGGGCTGTGTGTGTATTAGTTAACATGTCAATTTAATTTTAATTTTATATAAAGGTCATTTTAGAGTCGGGTTGGATCATTTTGATCCAAATAGGTTAACTTTGTCTTTTCCATGACATTTTAGTATTTTGATATACTAGTTGTGAATTTCATAGAAGTTGAAAGACTACATTTCTTGTATTTGGAATTGGATTGAGTTGAAAATAGCTTGTTATACTAGGTATTTTTTAATACGTTAAGTTCTAGATGTTTGCTACATCTGAAATCTAAGGGAACATTGTAATTAGAATCCTGATTCGGAATCTTCGATGCTACGATCTAAGAATAGGTGAGTGATCCGGATCGTAGGTAGGATCATAATGTTGGTAAGATCTTATGATCGTAATTAAAATGAAATTTTGAGTGGTAGGATCAAAATACGATCCTAGAATTCGATTCAACAAACTTAATCTCAATTATAAATAATTTATTTTATGCACCATCTATCATTAAATTTAATTACTTAAAACATATTTATGTTTATTTGTAGGATCGTGCGAATCTACGATCCAATCCTACCCATTCGATCCTACCAATTCGATCTTACCCCCGTGATCAATTCTAAGTAGGATTCCCATTCTGATAAACTTGCAAGGGACAGAAACTCTATCATCATGGGGATTTTGTATCAACTTTGAAACCTTTCAAACTTGTTTCTGTAGAGTGAGACTTGTACAATGTTTTTCTTTTTCCATCATCTGATTTTTGCAATTTTACCAAATAACATGTTCAGTGCTTTTTGTAAGAAGTTTTGAGATCATGTTACATTGTAAGATGCTTAATTCTTCAGATAAGGACTATCATGGTAGCCCCAGGTGGTGAAGCTTTAGGTAGTGTCATTGGTACTTGCCGCCATATGGTACAAACTGAAGGGTTCTTCTCTCTTTACAAGGGCTTGGTGCCTTCAGTTGTAGCTATGGCTCCTTCTGGTGCAGTCTTTTATGGCGTGTATGACATTCTGAAAGCAGCCTATTTGAATTCACCGAAAGGGAAGAAAAGAATAGAAAGCATGAAACATCAAAGAGGAGATCTCAATGCTTTGGATCAGCTGGAGCTAGGTCCTGTCCGAACATTAATTTATGGGGCAATTGCTGGGGCTTGTTCTGAAGCTGCTACTTATCCATTTGAGGTTGTTAGAAGACAGCTTCAG